>NC_040037.1:26870412-26961135 GCF_003713205.1 Coffea eugenioides
CTGTAGTTTGATAACCAAACACTTGCATGTGGGGATTTCAATCGAACAAAAACTGAAGAATTAGGAGAAAACTATGAAAACTGCGTTGTTTAATTGCTTCACAGCTGAGTGAGTGAAGCAGGATGGGCTTCTGTCCGGCCATTTTTGACTATGAAAATGTGAGAACTGGATGCGGGTGTCTTCACAAGAAATGTAGGTCTATATTTTAGCTTCGAAACGCTATAAAGTTCGCCTCAATCCGATAAGCATAGCTCAAGTTATGATTGAAATACCAGAGGATGGCAAAGCTGCCTTCCTCGTTGCCTTTCCTTTTGTTTCGCATGCATGCAGCTTTGATCATGGCCGTGAGGAAACCGACTTTTAACTAACGTTCCTTATAATTTCCAATCTTGTAAGCTTTCATAAATGATAGTTACGATTGTGCTGAGATTTAATCGCTATACCTAGTTCCACGAGTAGAGTTAGACTAAGGCAATTGAGTGAAAAGTCACGATGGTTATATACGTAAAGTGGCTTCTAATTATTTAATATTGGTTTCACGAATATTTTTAAAGGCTATTAAATTGAGGGACTGGTATAGTGGAATAAAACTTAATTTCCAAATAACTTAGAGTCTAATTAATTAAAAGGGACAAAAGCTATATAAATAAACTATCAATTGCTGGAAAATTTTATCTTAGCTAATGACACATTTATGGGGACTTTTGGTGGAATAATTTATTGGAATTAAGCGTTATTTGCTTTGGTATATGCTGGTATGAATGTCATACCTAACTGTATGATGGTTTGAATAAGAGTCTTATGGTTTTAAAAGAGAAAAAGGAGTTTTTCACAAGTGAAAAATGAGTTTCCAGATTTTCGGATTTCTCTGACCAGTCTCAGTAAAATGCTTATATCTTGGTGTAGGAAAATCCGATTGAGGTGCCGTCAGTGGCATTTGAAACTAGAGTCATGGGCCTTTGTTTTGTAGAAATTTCATATTTTTCCTCCATGTGTACTGCTGTCCGTGATTCCTCAAAGTAGGCTGTCCTGTTTGAATGTCCTGTTTCCTCAGGAAACTGAATTCTTGACTTGGATCGAATATTTGGCCTATTTGTGATTTGAATCTCTGAAAAGTGTCTTCTGGGATGTGATAGTATTAAAAATCTATTCTACAACAGTATAACTTTCATAATTGTTTGATTTGTGGAACATGAACTAAAGCAATTTTTTAAGGAAAATATTTTCCAGCATGACCGAACTGGTTGGGACTTTTGGTGAGTTTATTTGCTGGATTTGTGTATTATTTACTTTAGCTTGGTTTGGACAGATTATAATCTATATGTATAGTGATTCTAGCAAGTAAAAGTGGAAAGTTTAATGGATATTTTAGATTCTTGGAATCATTTGGATCTCAAGTTGGTTGTAGTTTTTGTTCTTGTTTTGAATGAATTGGTATTTGAAAGTGTGTATTGGTTGTCAAGAGCTAATGATTGATGAAGCTCTTGACCATTTGAGTAGTTTTGCAATAATTTAATTTTTGGTGAATTTGTTCAAGAGGTTGGTTGAAGTGTATTTGGAAGGTCCATGGGGTATGATTGGGATTGCTTTAGTACCTTGGACTTCCTTTGTTGAATTTTAATTATACTGGATTTGGTTGAGACCTAGGGCTAATGATTGATGAAGCTCTAGTGAAATTGATATTTGGTTTGTAATGTTTCTATCTTGGTGACTCGGGAATCCATTGTGCAAATGAGCTGAATTTGTGAAGACCGTTTTGATTATTCTTGATCTTGAATATTTTCAAAATCAAATTTTGTGGAAATATTCTGCCTTAATATCAAGTGATAGAATTGAGTTTAGTATATTATTAAAACTTAGTTATTTGGACTTTTAAAACCTTGCCGACTAGTTAATTCCTTTATTTTGCTTAAGCTAGTTTATTATCTTTAGGGAGTAATCGTATTTAACCTTCTAAATCTTAAGCTCTCCTAAAACTATCCTTGACTAGACGTTTTAAAGGAAATTTGTTAAAAACATTAGATTTGAATAATTTCAAATAAAAGACAAAGAAAACTTGTTTGAATTAATTTGGTTCTAGTTTACCCTCTAGAAGGGAAATACCTTTAAAGAAACCATACGAGATATTTTATTTCTTTACTAGCCTTAATTCCAAGGGAATGATTGAGTTGTTTTGAGAAATTAAATTAGTTTTATACAGGATAACCTTTTATATTCAAAACAAGAGTTTGTTTAGTAAAACTTATAGTTTTAAAACTTGGATTTCTAGGGTGTAACGAGGACGTGGACTTCGATTCCCAGCTTGACTTTTGAGCTTCACTTTTGGTGAGTGTCCCTGCCTGTTTTATGACTATTTGGTTAAAGTGCTTTATCGACTCGTTGTGTGATAATTGCCAAAAATGATTGCTGATCCATCGAAGTGAGCAGTGTGAACTTTATCACACTAGCCTTTCGAGTGGTGACTTGCTTGAAGTGTTTTTCGTGAATATCTTGCTTGCGTTTGCTAAGTGCCAAATTACTAGGCAGGGGAGTGTACCACACCATAAGGGTGGGAGGGCCTCTTATCCTGTCCTGGTAATCAAGTGTTGGACGTAAAGTCATTGGGTGAATCCCTCGATCAGTCTATAACAATCAAGTGCTGGACGTAAAGTCGTTGGGTGAATCCCTCGACCAGTCTATAAATATAAGTGTTGGACGTAATGTCGTTGGGTGAATCCCTCGACCAGTCTATAAATATAAGTGTTGGACGTAATGTCGTTGGGTGACGTAATGTCGTTGGGTGAATCCCTCGACCAGTCTATAAATATAAGTGTTGGACGTAATGTCGTTGGGTGAATCCCTCGACCAGTCTAAGGTATACTCGAATATTATTGCTTTCCTATTTATTTACTTCAGTCGAATCAATACGTGTTAATTGTTTCGAGTGATTGCATGATTTTGGGGCACCACTGAGCTTTAGCTCACCCCACGTTTATTTGTTTTTCTTGACAGGTCTTGAGGTTTGAGAAATCTGAGCTGCTTATATCTTCTTAAGAATGTATCTACTTCGTTTTGTGACTTGTAATGTATTTGAATTAAACGATATAGTTTTGTTTTGGGTTTGAAGCTGGAGATGTGTAGACCCTGATGATAATATTTGGCTTGTATGTGTATATATACTCGGGCTGTATGAAATTTCATGTTTTGGAAACTGTAAGACCTTACTTCTTGAATGTAACGTGTGAGGTATTTAGGAGCCGCCGATTGGCTAACTTCGGTTGCTGTTATCTTTGAAGTTAATGTGTTTTAGTATTCAAGCTGCTTAAAAGTTGGCATGATCGGATGGCAGATTGTGTTTTGGTTTAAGTTATACGTGGATATTTGGTCGGTTTGCTTGCGTGAGTCCTGGCGAGAGTTAGGCAGGCGACCCGCCAACCCTCTGGTTCGCCTTAGGGGGAAGTGGGGTCGTCACAGGTCCAGAGTAAGAACATCGGCCAAATTCAAGCTTGGAAACACCACCATTGATCTGAGGTTTGTCGTCACAATTCTTGTCGCCAACGGGATTTGTATAAGTTAGTATCAGAGCTAGTCAGTGAATTTTCAAGTTATATCTTTTGTGTTTCTTCAATTCATTAGTCTTGTGGAAGTTTCAGGATCATTCGTTGCTCTTTAGAACCACTAAGGATTGTTTTTGTTCATTGAATTTCTTGTTTGTTCATGCATCTTGAATTTTCTGCTTGTCGTTAGTTTATTCTTTTGCAATCTGTCTGTGTTAATTTTTTTTGTTGTTTTCATTGTGTTGAAGTCTAGAATTTTGGTGTTAAATTGTGTTGGTTGTTAGTGTTTTATTCCAGAAATTTTGACAAAAAAAAATCCGGCCGTAGGGTTTCTTAGTGTTCATCTGATCTTGCCTTGTTTCTAGTCGGTTTTTTATACAATCTGTCTGAAACTTCTAGGCATTATTTTCCTTTGTTTTGTCCTAATTATATCATTAATTCTTGTTGTTAATTCATGTCCCTTTGGTAGTAAAACATCCCAGCAAAATTTCGCAAATTTCCAGCTGCTAGGTGTCCATCTAGCCGCGACCAACACTACGTTTTGTGTTCTTGAATCTGTCCGCAACAGCTGTTGTTGATTGCATGTGTTCTTGTTTCCAAAATCTTGTATGATTGTTGTATCATGATTTCATGAAAGATTGAGTCAAGAAAAAGGATATGTAATCGTTAGTTTTTGCAACAAACTTCTTGTCGTGATTTGGTTTGAAGAATCCAAGTCATTGTTTAGGGTTCTTGTTAGAGTTTGGCTGTGATTCTGGAATTTGCATAGAAAATTAGACTAACTTGCAGTTGTTGAATTGAAGTACCAAATTTCTTGAAGTTCTTGATTGTTTGAAACACAATCTGGAATTCTTGAAGCAACAAACTCGAATCTTGAAGCTTTATCCCACCCTAAAACTGTCCTTGTTTAAAATCAAGAGATTGTGAGCTGTTTAGGGGGAAAATTCAACAAACTACTGTTGTTTCTTGATTTTGGAAATATCTTGTACATTCTTGTGCGAAATTCCAGAAATTTTCTGGGTTGTTTGGGAGCCAAAAGCTGATTATACCAAACCTGCAAATTTTCCAGCAACTAAGCCTTGCATTCTTAAACTCTTGACTGGTTTAATCTTAACCAGAATTTCAGCCACGAAATTTTGTTGTTACAGCCACAAAACTTGAACCATTAGACACTAGAAATCACACCCAAATTGGTGTTTTTGAGGGTGACAATACAGCTGAACAATAAAACAACAAAACACCAGCAACTACAACCCAAATCCCTTTCGGATTACAAGTCTTAAATCCGACAGCCTTTATTCCAACTTCATTTGGGAAACTTGTGAAACCACCTGTTAAATCCTTGAACTAGTGGGAAAAGGGATCAAACTAGACTTGTTTCAAGATATCATAGTCCCAAAAAATTCCAGATTGCTACAATCAATCACAAACAAATCCAAAAATTAGAGTTGTGAGGACCCGAAAATAATTTTAAATGTTCTCCTATTTTTGAAAAATTAATTTATAGTTCCTTTTAATTTTACTTTACTTGCTTATTTCCTAGCCTCAATTTGATAGTTGTAAGAACCCGAAAATTTAGGTTATATTTTATTTTATTTCTTTACTTTAAATTATTGTCTTAATTTCCTAGATATTTTTATAAGTGAGTCAAGTTTTTAAATCATTTCCTTGAATAAGTTGGTTCATGTTAAGTTCATGGCGTACTATGGACATGGGACCCGCTAGCACGGTAAGTACGATAAATTTTTGACGACTAGGTGAAGTTTTGTATAAAGAGATATTAGTTATAAGGTGCTAAGGGATAATTAGAGGTTAGTTAGATAGTTTAACCATTGGTAGACAAGAAGATGAGATTAAAACCTTAGGATGGCATTTGTCACGAAACCATTGCAAGTTGGACTTTGACCAACCTTTCTTCACCTTTACAAAAAAATCAAAATTTGACCAAAACTTCTCCATTTTTCTTTTTTGCTTGGCCTAATTTCTTGAGGGAGAGAAAGGGAGAGAAACTTCATCTTGTCTTGCAATTTCTTGCTACAATCTTGAGTTCCAACCATTAAATTTGCAAATTACTCTATACAAAGTGCTAACTAAGGAAGGGTAGAGGTGTTGATGGGATGATTTTTGGAGGGAAAAGCCCTAAGCTACCATCTTTCTTGTGGTTCTAAGGTAACTTGCCAAGAAATCCCTCTTTGCTTCTAATAATTGCATATTAGTGGTTTAGGGTTGCTAAATGTGTAGTTTTGTGAGAAATTTCATGATTGGAGGTGGTGATATGTAGATTTTCAGTTTTATTGGTGAATTTTCTGCTCATATATGAAGCTTAAGGGTTGGCCATGATTTACTAGCTTTGACATGTGAAATATCTAGTGTTTATGTGCTAGTTTAATTTACCTAAAGAAATTTTCAGCTTGGGTGCATAAATTTCAGCTTAGGGTTTCATTTTCTAACTTGAGTAGGTGATAGTTATATGCTTGAGTTAGTAAGTTATTAGCTTGATATGTATATGCTTGAGTTGAGACTGTTTTGTGGTAAGAATGAAGCCTTGAATTAGCTGGAAAAGTAGTAAACACAAAGGAGGTGCCGTTGAAAATTTTGTCCACAGGAAACCTTGGGCAGCCTTAGGAAATCTTCTATATCTTGTTGTAGAAAAGTCAGGATTTATTTTCGTTTGTTGCGTTTGAAACTAAATTCAGAATACTATCAACCATGAAAATTTCAGCCTTTTTTTCAATTCCCATGAATATCTGTGATTTTTCAAAGTTGACTGAAATTGCATACCTGTTCTGTCTTTTACTGGATGAAGTAGCAACTTGAGACTCAAATTTGACTGACTTATGGACTGAATCAACATTTGGACAAAACATGAAAGTTGTAGGAATTTGAGTTAAATTTCTACCTACAAAATTTTAGATCAATTAGATCATTTTAGCTTATGATTTGGCCAGAGCACTCCTGACTGCGCAAAAAACTCTAATTTTCCTAACCTGTTTTTCATGTGTTTTTGACCGTCCATTTTTGACCTTGAAAATGAGAGAATTTGTGACAGCCCCACCTTTTCCTAAGGCGTACCAAAGGGGTTAGCGGACTGCCTGCCCAACTCTCGCCAGGACTACTAGCACAAGTATATACCGTCTAAAACGTTCCGGAAGGTATTAGCGCGCTGAAACGAAGTAAAAATCATGAAACAAAAATGGAAAATCGAAGCCGCACATGAACAGTGCAGGCCACGTCACAATTCGGCCGGAATCTGGCCGGATTTCCGGCCAGATTCTTGGCTGGATTGGAGGCAGTAGCCAACTGCCTGGATTCAAAAATTTCTGACCTTTCCCACCAAAAATTTTTCTTTTGCCGTTTGAAATTCGAACCCGTCTGAAACCCAATCAATTACCAACAAATCATATACATCTTGGAATTTGACATTCACAAACCAAAATAACACATGAACATTGCCAACCATGTTCATACATGTGATTTCAAATTTACAACTCAAAAGGCAATGTTAAATCCAAATACATTTAAGGTTTTCCACCCATCGAGGAGCTATACAAAAGAATATTAAACTAGCTCAACTCGGCTTCAAATTCGCAGTTCCCAAAAGGTATTCACATCCCTGTAAGGAAAACAAAAGCAATGGAGTGAGCTTTCGCCCAATGACTGATACGAAATATGGGCCGCTTATGGGCCATGTTTTAGGCTGCAAGAGATTGAATCTTTAGTAATAGTTAGTAGTTTATTTTCTACTTTTCTATTTTATTTGCTAGGAATAAATTTGGCCATAGGATAGGCCATGTGGGCCACCTTTGTAGTCCCTACGCTGAGCTGTTACTTTAAATTTCCGAGGACATGCAAAAACCGATAATAGATCTCGTCGTTAATATTAAATATAAAATGATGCTTATGAGAATTCATTACTATTAATTTAATATAATAAATAATAGGAGGCAACTTTATGCTAAAAAAGAAGAAAACAGAAGTATATGCTTTAGGTCAACATATATCTATGTCTGCTGACAAAGCACGAAGAGTCATTGATCAAATTCGTGGACGTTCCTACGAAGAAACACTTATAATACTAGAGCTCATGCCCTATTGAGCATGTTATCCCATTTTTAAATTAGTTTATTCTGCAGCAACAAATGCTAGTTACAATATGAGTTCCAACGACGCTAACTTACTCATTAGTAAAGCTGAAGTCAATGAGGGTACTACCATAAAGAAATTTAAACCCCGGGCTCGGGGACGTAGTTATCCGATAAAAAGACCTACCTGCCATATAACTATTGTAATGAAAGATATATCTTTAGATGATGAATACGTAAAGATAAATTCACTAAAAAAACCTAGATGGAAAAATAAACATACAGCTATGGTATATCATGATATGTATAGTAGTGGAGAAATATGGGACAAAAAATAAATCCACTTGGTTTTAGACTTGGTACAACCCAAGGTCATCATTCTCTTTGGTTTACACAACCAAAAAATTATTCTGAGGGTCTACAAGAAGATCAACAAATAAGAAATTGTATTAAAAATTATGTTCAAAAGAATACGAAAATATCCTCTGGGGTAGAGGGAATTGCACGTATAGAGATTCAAAAAAGAATCGATTTGATCCAAGTAATAATTTTTATGGGATTCCCAAAACCATTACTAGAAAATCAACCACGAGGAATCGAAGAATTACAGACGAATCTACAAAAAAAATATAATTCTGTGAACAGAAAATTTAACATTGCTATCACAAAAATTGCAAAACCTTATAGAAACCCTAATATTCTTGCAGAATATATAGCTGGGCAATTAAAGAATAGAGTTTCATTTCGAAAAGCAATGAAAAAGGCTATTGAATTAACTGAACAAGCAAATACAAAGGGAATTCAAGTCCAAATTGCAGGTCGTATCGACGGAAAAGAAATTGCACGCGTCGAATGGATTAGAAGGGGTAGGGTTCCTCTACAAACCATTCGAGCTAAAATTGATTATTGTTCCTATACAGTTCGAACTATCTATGGTGTATTAGGCATAAAAATTTGGATATTTATAGACGAGGAATAATAAATAAACTTTGACTTTTCCTTCTATCTAATTTAGAAAGCTAAACCTCTTCATTCTTTTTCTCAAAACTAGTTTTAATTCTATAAGGTTGAATAAAAATTCGATTAATCATTTGAGAAAATTGCTATGCTTAGTGTGTGACTCGTTGATTTTTTTAGGGTTAGAATTCAAAAAATTGGCCCCCTAATAACCAACCCATCACTTCGCATTATCTCGATCTAAAGCTAAAGAACCAGTCAAGATGTGACCGATATATCACATCCTTGCAGCAACTGAAATTTTTTTATGTTCTTGCAAAAATAAATATGATTTTAAGTTGGAAAGCAAAATAGAGAAGAAAGCTGTGGATAAATGGAAGGATGAGAGAAAGAGAAAAAATATCTATGATATAGAATTCCAATATGTAAGGTCTATGAGTGATCTCATAAAAGGCAGTGTAATAAAGCATCAATACTGATTCATCCATAATTAAATGACTCTTCTTATAGAACATTTTATAGTAGAACATTATAGAATAAAACAAAAAAAAATAAAGAGCTTCGAGACAATAAAGACTGAGAAAATTGACTCAAGAACAAATTTCATTACTAAGCTCCGTTGTAAAATTTGGACCTAAACATTAAAGTAAGAAGTGACGGGAACGATGGAAACTGTGAATCCAAAAGATTTTATTAAAATGAATCTTAATGATTCGCCGGTCGGGATGGCGGAACAAACCGGAGACCAATTCATCTATTCTGAGAAGTAACGAGATAATCCTAAAATTGAAATGGAAGAGTAAATATTCGCCCGCGAAAACTTTCTTTTTTAAATTCCTAAATTTGAACGATAAAAAAAAAAAACAATTTATAAAAAAATAACAATATGATTTCTAAAATCAAAAATCTACTAAAACAAGATACACAAATTACTTATATATTAGATGAAATCTCAAAGAATCCCACGATTCAATATATTAAATTTAAAAATACATGTCTATTTTATTAATTAATGAAAATTGTATCTTACCTCAAATTCAAATTTTTTATTTTTGAATCCTTTTATTCAAATTCGCGAGGAGCCAGATGAGAAGAAATTCTCACGTCTGGTTCTGTAGTAGAGATGTAATTCAGAAAGAACCATCAACTATAACCCCAAAAGAACCAGATTCCGTAAACAACATAGAGGAAGAATGAAAGGAATATCTTATCGAGGGAATCGTATATGTTTCGGTAAATTTGCTCTTCAGGCACTTGAACCCGCTTGGATCACATCTAGACAGATAGAAGCAGGTCGACGAGCAATGACACGAAATGTACGCCGTGGTGGAAAAATATGGGTACGTATATTTCCAGACAAACCGATTACAGCGAGACCTGCCGAGACACGTATGGGTTCGGGGAAAGGATCCCCCGAATATTGGGTAGCTGTTGTTAAACCGGGTCGAATACTTTATGAAATGGGTGGAGTAACAGAACATATAGCTAGAAGGGCTATTTCAATAGCAGCATCCAAAATGCCTATACGGACTCAATTCATTATTTCGAGATAAAGGATAAATAAAGTAGAACCAATAGAAATGAGTCTTGGAAAATTGCAATTTTTTTATTTTAGACAAAGAATATTTCTTTTTTTTCTTCGTCCTTTGCATTGAAAGAACAGATTTCAAAATGATATGATTCAACCTCAAACCCATTTAAATGTAGTAGATAACAGCGGGGCTCGAGAATTGATGTGTATTCGAATCATAGGAGCTAGCAATCGTCGATATGCTCATATTGGTGATGTTATTGTTGCTGTGATCAAAGAAGCAGTACCAAATATGCCCCTAGAAAGGTCAGAAGTCGTCAAAGCTGTAATTGTGCGTACCTGTAAAGAACTTAAACGTGACAATGGTATGATAATACGATATGATGACAACGCTGCAGTTGTTATTGACCAAGAAGGAAATCCAAAAGGAACTCGAATTTTTGGCGCGATCGCCCGGGAGTTGAGACAATTAAATTTTACTAAAATAGTCTCATTAGCTCCCGAGGTATTATAAGATCGTGATATGTTTAAAGCGGGGTATTTGAAAGAAATAGATTAAGAA
The DNA here is from genome assembly GCF_003713205.1 of Coffea eugenioides. NCBI lineage: Eukaryota > Viridiplantae > Streptophyta > Magnoliopsida > Gentianales > Rubiaceae > Coffea > Coffea eugenioides. Next base: position 26,881,081 of record NC_040037.1, read on the forward strand.
ATAGATTGTATCTCACGTATATACCTTTATTAATTACTCATAAACAAACAAATTAAGTAAAAAAAAAGAAAAGCATGTTGATTATATCAAATTTTGAGTCACTAACAATTATAGTTAATCATGGGTAGGGACACTGTTGCTGAGATAATAACCTCTATACGAAATGCTGATATGGGAAGAAGAAGTAGAAAAAGGAATAAATATAGTGATAATTTGATTCTTCGTCGCCGTAGTAAATAGGAGAAAAATTAGAGTTTTTTTCTTCGTCTTTACAAAAAAAAAAAATAGGAGTAAGCTGTGACACGTTCACTAAAAAAAAATCCTTTTGTGGCCAATCATTTATTAAAAAAAATTGATAAACTTAATACAAAAGCAGAAAAAGAAATAATAGTAACCTGGTCCCGGGCATCTACCGTTATACCCACAATGATAGGACATACCATTGGTATCCATAATGGTAAAGAGCATCTCAAGCTTGATTAAAGCACCTTGAATATCTTAGATTTGTATCTTAGGTATTCAATTGACTTATCAATCTAGGACCGCGCTAGATTGTGGCGTCTTCTACAATACCGAGGTTCGTTGACCACGTGATCAACGGGTTTAGGTGATCCGCTGCGTTTGTCGTCTTCAACGTGAGTCCCTACCTTCTAGATCCAAGACTTTTGTACGGGTTGCATCACATGGTTGGTGCCGTTCGTATCAATGAGGTACACTCATGCAGATCAGTAAAGTTCACATAAGCATAAAGTTGCTCAATCCAAACGTTCAACAAGTAATCCGAACTAACATCACATTTAAATTCAATGAAAGGATACGGACGGCTGTCAAGAGCCCTTTTCCACACTTGCCATACTTGATCTTACCCCGTTGACTCTCCGTCAACGCTTAAAGAGGAACCAATACCGTAGACCCCACTTTCTCCGACATCCATCCACCTCACATACCCCTACCGGGCCCGAACTCCAATCAGTTCACAATGGTAATACTCGAATATACCGGAATCAAGAGTCTCATACCCAACGATTCCATAGAAACAGTCCCCACGGCTTATCAATCTCCTCGACCATGCCCTTGCTGGCTCAAGTCAATTGACCGCCAATGGGGTTGAGCTCAGAGTAAACAGTAAGAGCCGTTGGATACACGTCCAAACGACACCAATTCCAGTATATTCAAAGACATTCAATTGATACAGTAATAGTCACATAAGCCAGTCACATAAGCCGTTGAGTGTAAGAGTGATAAAGTACACCCTTAATTCAACCAAGCTCATCAGTACACACAAGCATTCAAGTCATAGATTTCAAGTATAGCGAAGCCATGAAGTAACAAGTATGTGAGTAATACACTCACCAATCAAACAAAGAGTGTTTTCGCAAATTTCCACCCAACGAGCACCTGGAGTCACCGGCACACCCTAAAACATTCAAGAAAACAAAATGAGACTCGAATACGAGTCATAAACCCAAATCACATACCACTAATGTAAGGCCAATAGAACTTACAAGTAATATAAGGAACACTTCGGGCTAAGGGTTTAGACAACCCCAAAGTAACTAATTAACACTCTAAGCAACCCAATTCCAAGAATTCATATGAACCTAACATTTGGACAGCATTTCCCCTTAAAATTTCAGATTTCCAACCTACAATTCACCATTCAATTTCAACCAATACAACCCCAACTACAAGTACAAGTCCTATGCCATTCAATACACCTTATTAGGGGTACAATACCCATGAAACAAAGCCAATTCAATAATGCTACAATAACCCTAGAAAAGCCCCAATTCAAAACCCTAAATCTGAAATTTTACGTACAAAGCGGAAATTTTTCGCAAATAACTACAATTAACACACCAAGGTACCATTTAAGACCATACCAAGCCATCATCCATGGCCAACCAACTCCAATCATATAAAATCAGAAAAATCATGAATAAAAATAAAAATTCTTCAATCTCTACCAAAAGTCATGAAATCTTCCATAAAATCACTTCTTTAACTAGCACAAGTCACTAATTAAACATTATCAAGAGTAAAAGATGCATTCCTTAACCACTCACCTTGTAAAGTCAAGAAAAGAAACCACTTAACACTTCCTCTTGCCAAACCACTCCACCAACTACTTCACTACTACTTAGCAAAGGGTTTTATGGAGAAATTTGGAGTTTTAACGGTTAGGTTGTGAGATTGAGCAAGATTGAGAAGAAGAAAGTTGGAGGTTTTCCTTTCTTTTGCTCCCTAAGAGAGTCGGCCAAGAGAGAGATGTATGATGATGAATTTTGGGTCAATTTCTTGGTTATTTAGTAAAGTTGGTAAAATGGTCAAAATCCAACCTTTAATCACAAAGTGACACTTGTCACCTTTTAAGCTTAAACTTATCATCTTGTCTCTCCAATACTAATCCACCTAGGTAACCTCTAATTATCTCTCAACACCTAGTAAATTAATACTTGTATACAAAATTTACCCTAATTGGCCGAATTTTACCGCACTTACTGCACTAGCGGGTCCCACGTCCGGTATACACTCTTAATTTCTCAAAAACTAACTGATACTAGAAAAATGATTTAAAAACTATATTTACACATAAAATTATCTAGAAAATTTTCCTAATAAAGAAAATGTAGAAAAAGGCGTGCAATTAAATAAAATAAAGCCTAGAAAATTAGAAAATTATCGGGTCTTATAGAATTGGGTGTCGATGTTTTCATAGGAAATGTAGGTCTATGTCTTAGCTTCGAAACACCATAAAATATGCCTCAATCTATGAGACCCCGTAAATTTTCTTATTTTCTAGGTTTTATTCTATTTAATTGCATGCTTTTCCGCATTTTCTTTGTTAGGAAAATTTTTTAGATAATTTTTATGAGTAAATACAGTTTTTAAATTATTTTTCTAGTATTGGTTAGTTTTTGAGAAATTAAGAGCGTGTACCGGACGTGGGACCCGCTAGTGCAGGAAGTTTTGTAAAATTCGGCCAGTTAGGTTAAGTTTTGTATACCGGGTTTATTTTACCAGGTGTTAAGAGATAATTGGAGGTTGCCCAATGGATGAGAGTTGGAGAGACAAAAGGATAGCTTTGCGTTAATGAGAGTGACATGTGTCAATTGGTGATTCAATCTTGATTTTAACCACTATTCATCACTTTACCAATTAAACTAAAAATTGACCCAAAATTATCTTTCATTTCAAGCTTCTTGGCCGGCCATCTTCAAGAGGAAAATAAGAGAAAACTCACAACTTTCTTGCCTCCAATCTTGTTCAATCTCCTAATTCAACCGATTAAACTTAGATTTCCTCCATAAAAACCCTTAGTTTAGTGGTAGTAAGGTTGGTTGTGGAGTGATTTGGAAGACCTAGGTGCTAAGTTGGTTCTTTTCTTGAGTTTGCAAGGTAAGTGACCAAGACACCTTTCCTTTGATCTTAATGATGTTCAATTGGTAGCTTGTGTGAGTTAAAGAGCTAGTTTTAAGTGATATTTCATGACTCTTGGTTGAGATTGGGGAATTTTTCTATTTATTCATGATTTTTCTGTTTTTATATGTTTAGTATTGTGTGGCCATGGATGATGGCTTGGGATAGTCTAGAATGAAGCCATAGTGCGTAAATTGTTGCTAATTGCGGAAAATTTCCACTTTGTGCGGAAAATTCCAGATTAGGGTTTCAATTAACCCCATTCTGCCTGGTACTGTTTGGATAGGAAGAAGGCTGAATTAGCCTTGGGTTAAAACATGAAAGTTGTAGGAAATAATGTTTTATAGTTGTCTGTAAATTTTCAACCTAATCTGAGCTCAGTAGCCTGAGAAAAGACAGAAATACCCGGACTACCGTAGGTAGAGTTCGGTGAACAGGGTTGACTTTTCACCCGATCTGGCCTTGTCTGTTTAGCTTGATGCGTACTGATTTAACCTTTGGTCAAAACACAAAAATTGTAGTGCTGTGTCTTAGCTTTCCAACGCCCTTGGAAACGTCCCAATTGGACTTCGGTAGCCTGAGTTATGGTCATTTAACCAGAATACGGTTCGCTAACCTGTTTATGCGGTTCTGGTTTGGTACATTGTAATTTTGACCTAGTTGCACTACAAAATGGACTGAGTGGCCTTCTTCAACATTGTAGCCCTTTCTTTTGGTTTTGAAACGGTGTATATTGCACCTCAATCCGACAAGGTTAGCTTCAGTTGTGTTATTTTCGCTAAGCAACAGCAAATCTGCCTTTTGTTTTCCAATCTAAACTTCATTTCCGCACATGTCCTAGTTTGATTTTGCACTTATACATTCCATTTGATGTTACTTTAGTGTATGTGGATTCAGTTTATGACTCGTATTCAAGTCTCATTGTGCTTGTTTGAATGTTTTAGGGCGTGACGGTGATTCAAGACGCTCTTTGGGCGGAAGTGTATGAAATTTCATTTGCTTGCTTGGTGAGTGTACCACTCACTTGCTTGTTATTATGTGGCTTTGTTACACTTGAAATTGATGCCTTGAATGCTTATTTGCACCGTTGAAATTGGTTCAAGTGAGGGTGTATTTGATCACTCTCACCCTTTATGTCTTACATATGACTGTTTATTGTGTTACTGGAATGGTATATGAATATATTGGAATTGGTGTCGTTTGGACGAGTATCCAACGGCCATTACTGTTATCACTGAGTTCAACCCCATTGGTGGTCAATTGAATCGAGCCGGCAAGGGCTTGGTCATGAAAATTGACGAGCCATGGTGACTGTTATATGGAATCTTGTAGTATGAGACTCTCGATTCCGGTATACTCGAGTAGTAACAATTTTCCATTGTTTGGAGTTCGGGCCCGGTAGGGGTATGTTGGGTGGAAGGAATGGAAGTAAAGTGGAGTCTACGTTTGGTTATACTTTGTACATTGACAGAGGGTCAATGAGATACGATCAAGTATGGCGAGCGAGGAAAGGGGCTCTTGAGAGCCGTCCGTATCCTTTTACCATTGTTATTGATATGTGACTTTATTTAGCTTCCTTATTGAATGATTTGGGATTGATCGACTCCATGCATAATTGAACTTCCTTGCTTGAGTGAAAGTATCTCACTGGGCATAAGCTCACCCTATTACTTTTGTTTTCCTTACAGGGGTTTGAAACTTTTGAGAGACTAGGACCTTTGGTTGCCGAGTTGAGCTTGAGTAAATACATTTTGCATAGCTCCTTATTGGGCAAAACCTTAAGTGCAATTTGATCCAACCTTTTCGTTTGAGTTGTAATTTGCAAACCGGACTTGTATAAACTTGTTGGATAACTTTTGTATGCTATTCTGACGTGTCCGGCACTGTTCATGTCGGTTCCAATTTTTGTTTCTTTTATTTTGTGATTTTGATTTGTTTGAGCGCGCTTTTATTTTCCCGGAACATTTGAGATCGTGTTTAGTGTGAGAACCCAGAAAAAAAAAATTTATTATTTATTTATTATTTTATTCCTGTGCACCCGTTTTCTTTTATTTTCTTTATTATATTACTTTTATCAACATTTTATCAGTAAATATAGTTCTTAAATCATTTTTCTAGTATAAGCTAGTTCGTGAGAATTTTGGAACGTCTTTTGGTCGTGGGACCCGCTAGTGCATTAAGTGAGAGAAATTTGACCAATTAGGTTAAATTTTTGCGTAAAGAAATTTTGTTACTAGGTATTAGGAGATAATTGGAGGTTGTCTAGATGGATTAGCCATGAGGGACAAGAAGATAGCTCTAGCAAAAATAATGCGCCAAGTGTCAAATTGTTGTTGGACTAAACTTGCCTAACTTTGCCTAACTTTCTTTAACTTGAATAAAAGACCAAAAATTGACCAAATCATCTTCATTTCAGCCTTGTCTTGGCCGAACCTCTCTAGCAAGCAAAGGAAAAAAATTCTTCAACCTTCCATCTTCTAATCTTGCTCAAATCTTGAAAACTAGCCGTTTGTTTCTTGAATTAGTCCATAAAAACATCTTGCTAAGGGTCTTTGAAGAACTTGGTGGTGTTGTTTTGGAAGAAAACCTCACAAGCTACAACCTTTCTTGAAGAACTAAGGTATCTTGCTTGGAACTCATCTTTTGTTATTAATTTTGGCCAATTGGTGCCTTATAGTAGCTATTTACGCGATTTTACGGAAGATTTGGTGGATTGGAGTGAAGTTTTCTAATTTTCTGATTTTTTCTGGAATTTTTCTGTTTTCCTATGATTGATATGATTGAGCTGGAATTGATGGTTCTAAATGACATTACATAGCTCTCTTGTGCGTTAATTGTGGTTAATTGCGGAAAATTTCCGCTTGTGCGGAAAATTTCAGATTTAGGGTTTCAAATTGGGGGTTTTCTATGGTTGATAGTTGAGCTTCTAATTGGCTATAATTGAGGGGTATTATGACCCTAATGACGCATATTGAATGGCTTATATATTGTTTGGGTGCTTGTGGTTGTGTTGGATGGCTTTTATTGGTTGTCTTGTAGGTTGGAAAAGCTGAAATTTTAGGGGAAATGCTGTCCAAGTGTCTAGGGTATTGGATTCTTATGTGTTGGGTTGAGATTTGATAGAAGTGAATAATCTTAGGGTTTATTTCTACTTTTAACCCTAAATGTTATGTATTTTTCATTTCCAAGCTATATTTGGGTCTTGCCTTAATAGTTCCTAGAAAAAGGTATTCGACTTGTGTTTGCGTTTTCATTGTACTTTCTTGATTGTTATAGGGCGTGCCGGTGATCCGAGGCTCACGTCGGGCGAAAACTTGTGAAATTTCTTTGTTGAACTTGGTGAGTGTACTACTCACATGTTTGTTATTCCGTGGCTTTCTTGTACTTGAATTCTGTGGTTTGGACTAGTTGTGATGATTGTTTGAGCTAGGTGAGGCGAGGGTGTACTTTACCACTCTCGTACTCTCTAGCCTCCTTGACTGGTTATTATACTAAGCTTACTTGACTGTTTATGATATTACTTGAATATTATTGACTGTACTGGATTTGGTATCGCTTGGATACCAACTTTACTGTTCACTCTGAGCTCTACCTCATTGGAAGTCAATGGACTCGAGCCAGTAAGGACTTGGTCGGGGACATTTGACAAGCCATGGGGACTGTATTTGGGAATCTTTGGGTATGAGACCCTTGATTCCGGTATACTCGAGTAATACCAATTCTGTACTGTTTGGTGTTCGGGCCCGGTAAGGGGAAAGTGAGGTGGACGGATAATTGGAGTAAAGAGGAGTCTACGGTCATGATTACCTGGTATACATTGACGGAGAGTCAATGAGATAAGATCAAGCATGGCAAAAGAGGAAAAGGGCTCTTGAGAGCCATCCGTATCCTTTTATTCCCTACACTTGGGTGTTGTTGATTTTACTTACTTGACGTGCAATTTGGACTGAATATTCTTGTGTTTATGTGATCCTGGTATATTTTGGTGATGGTACCTCATTGGGCGAAAGCTCACTCCGTGAATCTTGTTTTCCTTACAGGGATTTACCTTTTGGACTTGTGAGTTTGAAGATGAGTTGAGTAGAGCTGGTTGAGAGATTTTGTATAGCTCCTCAATAGTTGGCAACTTGATTGTACTTGAATTTACATGTTTCCTTTTGGCTTGTAATCATACAAATGTGGTTGGTAACAGTGTGTGTGTATTCATGTTCCATGTATTATACTTGGCTTGTATATATATTCCTTTCAGGGATTGTAAGCAGTTATTTGCATCTGATTGGGTCCTAGCTGATTGTGACGTGGTAGTCACTATTCACGTTATGTTTTAACTTTTGTTTTTTTCCATTTCTTGATTGTTGGCTTGGTCAAGCGCGCTAGTAGATTCCCAAACGCCTTGAGTTACTGTTTTACCGTTTTAGTAGTCCTGGCGAGAGCTGGGCAGGCAGTCCGCTAACCCTTTTGGTACGCCTTAGGGGAAGGTGGGGCTGTCACATTTAACTGCACCGTTAGTCCTGGTGAGAGCTGGGCAGGCAGTTCGCTAACCTCTTTGGTTCGCCTTAGGGGAAGGTGGGGCTGTCACAGGTGGTATCAGAGCCTAGGTTTGAATTGGCCTAGGCGTGTTAGAAATGCTCGACTTGAGGATTACTTTGATTGTGTCCCTTATGATTATTTACTCTTTTGATGTAGGATGGACGAGCCTAATGGTAGCCCTACTGGTGAGCGATCCCGTGGAGTGCTCCTGACGATTAAGTCCAGATTCGGCCAAGAGGGGTCGTCGTACGTTGGAGTCCGGCTAACCGCCTCCGACGTTGTGAGTGCCGTCACACTTACGCCTACCCTAACACCTTAGTGTTGGCTGTGGTAGAGGAACGAAAGGAGTTGGCGAAGGATAACGCTAGGCTTGAGGCTGAAGTGAACCAACTAAGGGCAGCTAACGAGAAACAAGCCGAGCGAATCAAGGAGCTAGAGTACGACGTGATCGAAGGTAAAGATAGGGTGAACGACCTTTGCACCCAACTTGGAGAGGCACGTGAGCGTATGACTAAGAGAGCTAGGAAAGTTAGGGTTCGAGCAGAGTCGATCTTGAACCTTTGCGACGATTTGCTCGAGGAGGAGAGTGATGAGGCTTCGTGTGCGGGAGGCGAGGATGGAGGTGAATCCACCCCATCGGGTGGGTCCACTAGCCGACGACGGACTGAGCCGTTATTCTTAGGATTTTGGATGGTTTTGACTATTGTGTATAGGATGGATAGGGAATGGTAGACCTGGGAAAGAACTTTAGCTAGCCATTTTTTTACGTTTGGACTAGCGATGTATATACTCCTGTTGATGATGCCATTCCCTTGTGGATTGTCTTTGTTGTACTTGACTGACTGTTAATATGTGCCTTGTTTGACTTTGTTTTGGTGACTTTGCTTTGGAATGTGTATATGCTTTATTGTAAAAGCTTTTGGTTTCTTACGTACATGTATTGTTATTTTATTGTTCTAGTTACATTTGCCTAGATTGAATAGATTCTATGGAGGGCACCCGTAGTAGTCGGGGACGTGGGCGCGGGAGTAGGCAACCCACGTCAGACAGGGGCGCTGGGGAAACTTCGTCTGGACCCAACCCTGAACCTAGGGTTGACCCTAACGTTCAAATAGCTGCTGCCATGCAACAAATGACTAATTTATTGGCCCAAGTGGTGCAGCAACAGGGTCAAAACCCTAATTCTAACCCTGGAAACCCTGGCAACCACGTGAAGAGCAAAGACAGAGCTCTCGAGAGATTTCAAAAGTTTGCTCCACCAAAGTTCATTGGGGGGCCCGATCCAGATATAGCCGAAAGGTGGCTAGAGAAAATGGTAGATATTTTTGCTGCCTTGCACTACACCGAAGAGAGGCAGGTGACCTTTGCCGTCTTTCAGCTAGAAGGGGCGGCCCATTCCTGGTGGAACGTCATACGGCAGAAGTGGGAACGGGAGCAAACGCCCTTGACCTGGGTGAACTTCATGCGAGAGTTCAACGCTAAATTTTTCCCTCCTCTAGTCCAGGAACGGAAGGAAGATGAGTTTATCCGATTTCGCCAAGGGGCCCAGTCTGTAGCGGAATATGAGAGTCAGTTCACCCGCCTATCCAAATTTGCCCCCGAGCTGATCATGACCGAGCAACGGTGAATAAGGCGCTTTATTCAGGGCTTGAACGTAGAAATTCAGAAGGACGTCGCGGTGGCCCATATTAATTCTTTTAGCGAGGCCGTGGAGAGAGCCCAACGGGTGGAAAGCGCTAGGCTCCAAGTAAGGAACTTCCAGGCAAAGAAGCGAGGCTTTTCTGGGAGCAGTTCAGGACAGGGGGAGAAGAGTGCTCCTCCCAAGTACGGACGGAGAGCTGGAGGTGGACGGCAGTCGGGAGTAGGTAGAGGGACTCCATCTAGAGGTGGCCAAGCTGGGCGAGGCCAAAGAGGAAATTTCCAGGGGGGCTCAGCTTCAGTACCTCGCGGTCCCTGTGGGCATTGTGGGAAGTCAAACCACACGGAAAGATAATTACTGGAGGAAGGAAGGGAAATGTTTACACTGCGGGAGTGCAGACCAACAATTGGCCACTTGTCCGGTCCTGAAACAAGATGGAAGGGGGAGCCAACAACTGCCGAGGACCAATTCTGGACCAGCTAAGGGAGTGTGACAGCCCCACCTTCCCCTAGGGCGTACCAAAGGGGTTAGCGGACTGCCTGTCCAGCTCTCGCCAGGACTACTAAGACTGTCGTATATAATCTAAAATGTTTCAGAAATGTTAGCGCGCTCACGCGATTAAAATCGTAAAATGGGAAACGAAAAATGAAAATCGCAAATGAATAGTGACTGCCACGTCACCGTCCAACTAGAATCCAATCGTATGTAGATCTCACCATACCTCGGAGAAACATTCCCAAACCAAATAGGATACATGAACAGGGTTTAACAGTGTTATACACATACGTTTGTAATTTACAAATCAAAAGGGAGAAATTTAGATCAAAATACATTTAGGGTTTTTCCAACCATCGAGGAGCTTTACAGAAGAATATATTCAAACTATATGACAACTAGCTCAACTCGTGCTTCAAAATAATATAGTTCCCTCAAAAGTTATTCATATCCCTGTAAGGAAAACAAAGTAACGAGGGTGAGCTTACGCTCGTGAGGTACCAATAAGACACACCAATAAACACATTTTATCACATAGTGATTCCAAAGTTCATAAGCAAAACAAGTCAATAAAAGGATACAATTGGCTCTCAAGAGCCACTTTCCACTTGCCGCACTCGATCTCCAACCCGTTGACACTTCGTCAACCTTTGAAGAGAAGAACATCCCGTAGATCCTGTGAGAACCCTCATTTTTAAAATACAATTTCCCCAAACTACATGCCTTGCACCAAGATTTAAACCACCTCTTATATGCCTAGCATTATATTTTACAATGTGTTACAACAAATCCCTTGTATTGACCCTCACTTTAAAACACAATTCTCTTATTTACATGGCTTATTATAAGATCTAAACCATTTATTACATACCCTTACAATACATTTTCTATATACTATAATAATTTCCATGCATAACATTCCATTTTAATTTACTTGGAGTAAAATATTTTCTTGAGTTAGTTTAAGTTAATGCACCACTTGAATTTGTCCAAGTGTTCTTGTCTTAAGTAGTAGAGATTTTTTGTGAGGGATTAGAGATGTTTAACAATTATTAGTACATTTGGAAAGTTAAGAAGACCATTAGTCAAAGGTTAAGAAAGGTTAGGCTATTAATGAAGCCATGTGGCAAAACCTTGACCATGAGCTTGATGACTAAGGATTAAGGGACAAAATAAAAGCTAAACAAACCCTTTTTTTTCCCTTAGAGTGGCCGAACCCTTAGCCAAGAAAAAGAAATATGAAGGGATTCTAGAAGAGGTGCGGAATGAGTTTGAATTAGTGCATTTGCCGAATCGAATAGCATCTTAAGACATTCCTAGTCAAAGTTAGCCATTAGTGAGATTTTGCCTGAAATAGTTGTAATAATTGAACTATGCATAGTGAAATTTTTATGTAGTAAGCTATATTCTCGTTAGGAACAGTGAACTTGGTACCTGCTATTTTAATAAGTGCTATTAAAAATTGGTGGCTGGGCAGGCAATCCGCTGATACCCTAGGGTTCGCCCTAGGGAGAGGTGGGGCTGTCACAGATCCCCACTTTACTCCGTATTCCTTCCACCGATCACCCCCTTACCGGGTCCGAACACCTCACAGTAACAGAGAGGGTAATACTCGAGTATACCATAAGGTCGAGGAGTTAACACTCCACTCGACTGCAGTGAACCCAAGGTCCCTTATCGATTCGCCCAAGCCCTTGCCGGCTCGATTCGATTAAGGACCAATGGGGTATGAGCTCAGATAGTACAGTTAAGTTGTCGGGCAAAGCCCTCAGCCATGTCAAATCATACATATAGACAATTGCACATTTTGACAGTAACAGTAATACAGATAAGAGATCAAGAGCGATAAAGTACACTCTCGTCTCTGTAGACACCAAATTTTGAATAATTTTATGTAGCATCTATTTCATGATTTTCATTTTAGATTGCTTGCATTTTAGTTCGTTATTGTGTGTTTTGCACTATTAATTGTTATGATATTTTAGTTTTATTCATTTTCGCCCTTTTAGTTGACCTATTTCATTTGCTATTTATTCTTGTTTACTTTTAGTTTTAGTTTTTAGTTTTAGCTTTTAAGTTTAAAATTAGCATAGAGTTTTTAGAAAAAAGAAAAGGAAAACATCAAAAATATGTTTTAGTCATTTTGTTTTTATTCAATGCTTTCTTGAAAGAAAAATGAAAATGAAAAATCATAAAAAAGGAGAAAAGAGAAAATTAAGGAAAAAGAGGAAAAATAAAAAATAAAAATAGCATTTTTGTTTTTATTTATCTATTTTAGTCATTTCTAATTAATTTAAATTTTGTTTTTGTTTGGTTCATTTAGGGAAAAAAAAAGAAAAAAAGAAAATGGATGAAAAATGGAAGTTGTAATTTGCTGTTCAATATCAATTTCTGTTATTATAAATTTTTGTTATTATCATTTATTTCATTTTTATTGTTATTAATTTCTGTTTTAATTAGCTGAAAAAGGAAAAAAAGGAAAATTGTTGCCGCAGCATGAAAGCTGCGGACTTGCGCCGTTTGCAAAAAAAAATCTGGGACGGCTCCTGAAGCTGCAAAATACAGAAAAAGGACAGAGGTTCTTAGGGTTAAACTGGGATATAAAAGCAAAGGAGGAGGCCAGCCGCAAGGAGGGAGGATTGAGGAGAGAGTTACGGGAGAAAGAGTAAACGGCAAAAGAAAACAATAGAAGGATCGACGGCTGCAAAATCTGGACGGCCAAAAACTAAAAATCCGAGAGGGGTAGGAAGGGTTTTGGTGAGAGAAAGCTGGGGAATCATCTGTGAGCTGAGAAAATCTAGAAATCAGGGCAAAGGAGAGGGAGTTTCGGTTAAGATTAGAAAACAGGAAAAGAAACGAAAGAAAAGAACTTTGCAGAAGATTTTTTTCGACAGGAAAAGGCTGACCTTTTAGCCTCCCTCGGATGCATTTTTCTCTTTGGATATAGCTTTGTTGGGGGTGATTTAAATTTCTGGATAATCTACGTCATTTGGGGAGGAGATTTCGTGTTGAATATTTCTGGAATAAACCACTGAAACACCTGGGAATCAAAGCTCCAAGTCACGAGTTTGTCCCTGCCGCATGCCGCTGTGACGAAATTTTCTTGGCTTCGTTTCAGCCCACTTTCCCGCTTCATTCTGAACTCCTCAGGGCTCCTCAGGGAGAGGTCTCGGTTTATGGGTAGACTACATCACGAAAGGAGCGATTCTTGTTGAGAAACATTCTGGGAAAGACGGCTCCATCCTCTCGCCGCAATTTTGAAATCTGCATCCGGACGCAGTTTGGTTAACCAATTCCCTACTCAGTAAACTCCGCAAGACGGCAAAGGTAATCTCTTTTGCCTTATACCTCTCATACAAGCCTAGATCTTCTCTGAGTATGCTAAAGATTTTTGCTGCTGTTTGTTATGAACGAACTTTTGCTGTTTTTGATTCTTATGGCCGCCAAATGGGTTGAATTTTGTTGGAAATCTATTGTTTAATCTTGTCCTGAGGAAAATAAAATCTGATGGTTAATGTTCTGGTGAAGTTGTTGTTCCAAGTTGTTTTTTTGATCAGATATGCCGCAGCTTTGAAAAAACCAGAAAATTGTAAGGCTTCGTCAACAAATCTGGTTGTTGCTAGCTTTTCCTTCCACTTAGATTTTCCTTTTGTTTGCACGTTTAGTATTGAATCTTGATGAGGTAATTGGGAGTCTTTCTATAGTTTCGCTGCTGTGTTTAGTAGTTTAGAAATTAGCAGAATGCAAATGCAGGCACGCAGTTTTCTTTTTGCTATCAAAGCCGAGAAGAAAAATGAATAAAGGAGGGAAGTTTTGAATTATGCATCTTGTGTTTTTCTGTTTTGTTTGAGAGCAATGCATGTTAAACTAGAGTTAGGTTCTGTCAATTACATGTTTTTGTGTCCAGCTTTTGGTGTTCCAATTTACAGGTTTCATAATGCAAAAATAAGAGGAATGTGTAGTAATTTGTTTGGATTTAATTGTGTTTGAAAGCTGGGTTTTGAAGTGCCGAATCACATAAGCAAAGGAAATTCCAGTTTTTGACCGAAAGTTTCTGTTTTGTATGCATGATAAGCCTAATGAGAATTTGATATTGGGCTCATGGTTTGAGATGATTGTATAAATTTGCCCTGCTGTGTGCCGAAGCTCAAAAGCATTGTTTGCTGAAGCTCCAAACCATTTTGCATGAAAATTTTCCAGCACTTGCATAACCACTTGTTTTTTTTAGCCTGTTTGGATGTTTAAATTGTGCGTTGTTTGTTTAACTCAAAGTTTATACATTAGTTTGAGAGGGTTTGGTTGAGGTTTGTGTTGTTTGTTCTGAAATCCGTGGTTAAAGATGAAAATTGCAGCAGACGTTCTTTTCTGTTATAGAAAGCTTCAGTTTTGCAGAAATTCTTCTTCCACGTAGCTTGCATGAGCTTGCATGAAATAAATTCTGAAAATTTCACTTTGACCCCTTGGTTTCTAACTAATGCTACTTTGACCCAACTAATTGAATAATGTCTTCAATTTGGTCCTTGACAATTTTAATTCTACAACTTCATTGCTTGTTTGTTTTAATTAATTACCATGCCTAGTTTAAATTGCACTTAAGTTATGACTTTAGGGACCTTATGACTAAGTGAGCCTTGTTTTGCCCATTTCTTTTAATTTTTCTTAAATAAAGTGGTGCCTTGACCTTTTTATTATTTTGGAGGGTAATTGAATAATTTCACTTCATTGGGGCGTCAATTCAAGGGAGGTACACTCTATCCCTCATTTGCACTTCATTTGACCCTACGTGCTCCTACGTGTTATGTGAACATGCATGCCTACTCCGCTTTCCTTGCCTCCTTGTGTGCATTTACTTGCTTTTACTTTTATTTAAGTTTTATGGGGTATGTGTACACCTCTTGGCTTGTAATAGATAGGGCTCGGAGAGCCTTTGGTCCATTTCCCCTTCCCCTTGGTTGCTTTTATTTAAGTTTTATGGGGTATGCGTACACCTCTTGGCTTGTAATAGATAGTGCTCGTAGAGCATCTGGTCCATTTCCCCTTCCCCTTGGTTGCTTGCTTTTGTTGTTACATGTTAAATTGCTTTAGTAGGCTCTTGCATCTAGTCGAGCATGCTAAGTGCTACGTGCTATGTGTTTACGAGTATTTTGGCATGTCTACTTGCTTTCATAGCCATGAATGAATGGAATGGATGAATGTACGTTTCCGCTAGTCCAACGCTAGTCGGAATTCATAGAATGGGCTAGTTCAACGCTAGACCCTTAGAGATTTCCCCTCATTAGCATATCATTTGCTTGTTCACCACATATCATGCATTTTTCTTAGTTTTATCACTTGGCATGCTCCTCGAACCCCCTTTCCCTTCATTTTAGGATTTTTGCATATCATGATAGTTGTAGGGTCCATTTGCTTGAGGGTCCCCTTTCGATAAGGGAAACGAGCGAGTGTGGCTACTCGATAGCCTTAGCACGCTAGTTTTGCCTTCTAATCAAAGGGAAGATTAAGTCACAAAGTTAGGACTCCCCGTTCCCGTCTTGATGCATTCCTATAGGATTCATGCATTCTATTCATTCACTATCACATACACTTACTTTATATTCTAACCCTTTTTCCACATTCTCACTTCACACTACTTTTGGACGTTTTCACTTAACTACTCACACTTTACACTTTTATTTGCACACGTGCACCTTTATATCCCTTCACTTGCACACGAACACTTTTTATCTTCATTTGCACACCTCCACTTACATCCTATTATTTTTATCATTTTTCTCATTTCACACAAACTCACATTTTCACATGGCATGCATTCCACTCATTTGTACGTCATTTAGATTTATGTGTGACCTCTCCAAAGGATCATTACTGGGCTTCACAATTAATGTGATTGGCACCACTCAACCTTTGAAGAGAAATTTCCCCCATGTCCCCTAGGTCTAGGTTTTTGCATTCACGTAGTCATATCCAACATGCGATACATACCTTGGGTAGAAAAATTAGGAGAAATTGGTTTAAGTCACGCAACTAGCCTTGGCTAGGTCGAAGGGGTGCCTTGGATTTTTATCCTTGCCTTCCCCTTCGTCAAATGTGACCCCCGATCCCTCTTTTGGTTACGTAGACCCAAAAGTTCTCTAAAAGGGTTTATTTACTTTTTTCATTCAAAAACAAAAATCATTTTTGGGTGACTTGGTACACCCTAACTCTATACCAAGTGGCGACTCCATTTTTCAAAAAACCCTTTTTGAACTTTATATGGCCAAACCGTCGCTTTATCAAGTCCCATGGCCTTTATTTTCATTTTGCACACGTTCACACCACACAACACAACACATTCTTCATTCAAAAAGTGGGGCGCGACAGTTGGCGACTCCACTGGGGACTTCCTAAGTGGGTCCAAGCATTTGACTTAGCCATTCGTTTCCTTTTTCTACCCTTTTTATGCATTGCATTTGGATATTAGGGTTGCATTTTCTATTTTAGGGCCTTTTGCCTCGCGCGCATATCTAACTATTCCCTCACTCACGTATGTGTGATTGGTTGATTGGATGTTGTTTACTTGATTATCTCGCGCTTGCATTGCATTTGGGAGGAGTGTGTCACCTCTAGAGCCTCGCGTGGTTCTCAACCCCTTCCCTCAAAATAGGGGAACACTTCATACGTGCACGTTTACTTGCTTTATCCCATTTTATTTTATTTTTCGTGGGCGCCATCCCACACCGCCTTGTAGGATTAGGATCGATTGCCTTGGGTAGGCGGCTGGTGTGCTCTGCGCCCATAGCGCTACCTAAGGGATCACTCGAGCCACCGACCAAAGGCCCTGGGAGTGATGACCCTTCGCCTTTAGGTCTGAAGGCTTGGGAACCGAAACTTTATCGAGTCTAGGCATTAGTGAACCCCAGCCTCATGCATCCATATTAGAATTTTCCTAGGTTAGAGTCAGCCTCACCCTATTTTAAGCACATTAGGCACGAGGGAAGGGGTTCCACCCCTTTTACCTGCTTTATTGTATTTTTTTTTTAATTGCTCCCAATGTGTTATGTGTACTATCAACTGCACTAACCATTTCTTTTGTTTTCTTGGCTTGCATTCATGTGCCTTAGCAATAAGAGGCCTCTTGGGCACTCTTTTAGTGACTCACCCACTAGATAGCTCACATGTCTAAATTTCAGTCTTTGCACTTACTTTCCAGTAAATACATTTCATGTTTAGACCTTTTCCCTCCGTTGCATTATTTATGTCCTTTAGCTCACATTTCATGTTTGTCACATATTTACATAGCTTTAATAAACTGGCATCATGCATAAACCCTAGAAAGGGAATGCCATTTAGGGGATCCCGTGTTAGGAATAAACCACCCCATGTCTCGGATATATAATCCAAATGAGACTTGCACGTTTACCTTTCTCGTACCGTCCGAAGGGGTAGTGCACAAGGTAAGGTAAAGATCCGATTATTTTCATGAAGCAATTTTTTGGAATATGAGCATCTAATAATCACTTTTTGGCCATTTTCTCAAAATTGGTAAAATTCCCTTGCGTAAAAGGACGTTAATTCGAAGAAATGATTCCTCATTGTTGAGACGATAAATATAGAGGCCAAATTTTGATTTTAGAAGCTCATAGACCAAGGCATTGTAATGATTTCTTGAAACCACCCAGTGGGCGAATAATTCAATCGATTTTTGAACAAATCATCCATCTTATCCAATCCATTTTTTTCCAATTCATTCAATTTTAGTTCAATCTAGTCATTTTTGAATAAATTCATTTCATCCAATCCATTTGACCAATGTACCCTTTTTAGGGTCATCCGGTCGATTTTTGCATAAATTATCAATTCAATTGACCAAATTACCCTTTTTAGGGTCATCCGGTCGATTCATTCAATAAATCATCAATGCATTTGACCAATTTACCCTTTGAGGGTCACCTGGTCGGTTTTGAATAAATTGTCAATTCATTTGACCAATTTACCCTTGTTAGGGTCATTCGGCCGATTTTTGAATATATCCCTAATTCAATTTCATTCTTTTGACCAATTTACCCATTTTTAGGGCAACCGAGCCGATTTTGAATAAATCATGTTTCGTTCAATCTATTTGATCAATTTACCCTTTTTAGGGTGATCTGATTAATTTCGGATAAATTTCATTCAATTCATTTGACCTGTTTCCCTTTTAGGGTAATTCGGTCGATTTTAAATAAATTGTCAATTTCATTCAACCCATTTGCCCTATTAGGATTTCATTGTCAAATTCCAAATTGGGAGATCTAGTCAATTTTGAAAAATCGTCCATTGCATCCAATCATTTGTTAAAGAAACGCTCAATTAGGGTTTTGACCCGTAATTCACTGAGAAAATTTGTTAAAACGAATTCCAATCTTTTCGATGGGAGGTTCGTCAAGGTCAAACCCGTGCCTTTTGCAAATCAAAGGTGATCAATCTATTCGGACGTTGACCTCATTTTGACAAATCTCTCGTCACCCCAATTGACCAAATTCTTTCAAAATTATTTTTCACTCCATGAGCTGATTGGATCCATCAGGTATTGTATAGTGCCTGCTCTGGAGGATTGCATTTTCATGCTAGGCCTACCCTTGGCATAAAAGGGTTCTCCCATAGGACATGCATACCGATTTTGCAGTTTTGCCTACTAACTCGGGGTATTTTTCTTTTGTTTCCCCCCTCCCCTGCATTCATAAAAATATTTCAATAAGACGGAAATGTTCTTCTATATCTGATGATAATTTTAATCCAATAAAGTTTGAAGATTACAAGTGTTATTTGATTCTTGGGCGGATCCTACGATGAAAACCCTCTGAGAGATATTGTAATTGTTTTCCAAAGGGAAATTTTGTATATTTGAAAAGGAGACAAAAAGTGTATATGTGGAGCTCTTTACAAGTTTCTCTCTTCTCACCTGTATCGTAATTGAATGAGAAAATTTGTTTCAAACTTTTTCAGCAATAAACTTTTTGGACAATCATTGTTTTGTGTATATTTATGTACATTTCATTCTTTATTCTTATTCATTGGAGATTTCATGATGAATTTTAAGAAATAAGACTAAATTGGGATTTTTTCAACCTCCGACCTGAAAATTCACAATAAGAGTGTTCAGAATTAAAAGAGGTCATTCAGAAGGCCCAATGAGATTTTTTTTTTTCCTTCACTGAACCCCAAAATAAAATCAGTCACATTGATTGATAAATCGCAAATTGGGGCCATCTTTGCTTGAAAATATCCATTGTGTTTAATCGATTCAATCACATCTAAGTGAAAGCAGAAATGTGCATCATCCTTATTCGTTTGGAAAATTTGGAGTGATACTTCGAGCATTCTTTTCTCTACCTATACAGATTTTTATCACTTGCTCTCCCATTTGAGCCTATGAAAAGAATAATTTCGTTTCAGATAAGAGCCCTAATGATCACTACCCTATATTGGAAAATTTTCAAATATCAAATAGGGGAATGGATTTTCAATGACCGTTTCGTTACTTTGGTTGTCATGAAGTGTAAGAATGATACTTTGGCCATCGTTTCTACAATCCAAACACTATTTATCCCTTGCATCCTCATTTGAGCAAAAATTGGTGGTTCTTTTCGACTGCACATATGATCGCACCCCACATTGGGGAAGGAGATTGGGGAATTTTGAAAAAAGAGAAAAGCAAAAATGCTAGAATAAGGAGGGAACCGCAAATTGGGGAAATTTGATTCCACTTGGGGTCCAGGTTTGAAAAAAAGAAGAAGAAAGAAAAGGAAGGGTTTTTGTCCATGTGAATCGCCTATGTTTCACAAATATGGATGAGCAAGGGTCTTCCTCAGTCAATTAATTCAGATACACGCAAAAAATTTCGCATTAACGAAAGTTTCCTTTCAGAGTTGTTGTAAGGAATGGAATACAAGTCAGGCCATCTTCTTTTCCAATCAAACACTTTATCCCTAGTTATCCCTTTTGAGCCATCAGAATAAATTATTTCGTTTGGCAACCCCTGAGAATCGCAAACCCCACACTGGGGGCGAGTTTGAGTTGAAAAGAAAATTTCAAGAAGTGAAAAGTGAAAAGCAACAAGATCAAAAACAAAGGAAGAAAAGAGAACCTCAGTTCAAAAATAAACTGGGGCAAATTTTATGAAAGTTCAAAAGAATGGCAAAAGGCCGAAAAGTCAAAAGGAAAAAGGAAATGAAAGTGAAAAGCCTCAATTGAGCAAAAACCGAGGCAAATTCTGATTTTACCCTAAAATAGGGTTTGGCGCAACAATGCGATCTCAGATTCTTCAAACCACTTTTGAAATCCGTTTTCAGGCCTTAACTTTTCTAAGCACCCCACCTGACCCCATTACAAAGCCGAAAGTCCTGACTCCTGTTCTTTGCAATGGCCCTGTCAAGAAAATTTCTGATGCCGGAAAATTTTAGCTGTATTTCTGAATTGCTTGAGTATGAGGTTGACGCTACTCACCATGTGAAAACCCATCAGCTCGAGGGAAAGGGAAAAGAGGCAAAAAGCAAAGAAAGAAAAGTATATGCAAGAAAATGCAGAAAATTCGGCGCTGAAGTCTCTGGTGAGTGATAAGAAAAATGCAAACAAAGTCTGAGATCTTTTGATTTCAAAATAGGGGCAGTTTTTGGAAGATACGATCTTCAGTGCAATGTCCTTGGAAGTTTATTCTTTAGCTATCGTTTTCAAGCCAAATTACAAGCTAATAAAGTCCATCGTTGACTTATTCCTTCATGACAGTCCAAAGTAAGGATATGCTCATAAGAAGTCCATCAATCATTCGTGATCATAAGGGTATAACCAGTTTTTTACATGTTTAGCTATCATTTCTACCCGAAATTTTGCAAGCCCATGAAGCTTATACGTTGACTAAGTTTTCTTAAGACATGAGGGTGACAAACTCTTTACTTTCACTAAGATATGGTATTGAAGGGATTACATACCATCTGTACACATGGATAAGACAAATCTTGACCTCCCATTTCCAAATCAGAAATAACACCCACTTGATCGGTCCTGAAAGATGAACCAACTGGAAATTGTGACCCATTACCCAAAACACCAATGCCAAGGTGAGGAAGAAATCTTCTGTGATCTGATTTTATTTCAAGAAAATCATCATGAAATTTTCTTTTAGGAAACATAGTTTCTTACAATGTTCAAATAAATGGAAAGTCATCCAGACAAGTTTTTGCAATTAAATGGCCCATACTGGGGCAAAACTTTTGTTATGAGATTTCGTGAAAACAAGCCCACACAGGGGCAAATATTTTTGTTAGTCCAATTGAGGATTTCGCCCAAGAATCAAATAATGCATCTTTCAAATCAATCACGCTGCTCTTTTCATGAAAATGTGAATGCATGTCATATTTTGGTAAGCCCCCTGTGCAGGTATTCATTGTTGAAATCAACGAAAGAACATCTGGTGATGTGGAAGGCCGATGCCGAAGAAAGAGAAAAGAAGGGAAAAGGGCCCTACACTGGGGCAAATTATTTTGAAAAAAAAGATTCTCTCGAAAAATCAGAAAAATTCAAAGAAAAAAAATTCAAAAGTCAAAAATCAAATCCAATTTCTTATTTCTTGAAAAATCCAATTTTCATTTCTTGTTGGCGAGTCTCAACGTCCGCCGCACACCTTTCTACCTCCTTTCTTGACAACCACTTTTAATTCACTAACTTTAACCACCGTTAGCATCGAGTCTATCTCACTAACGTGTGCGTTTTTTTTACCACCGTTAGCATCGAGTTTATCTCACTAACGCATGCGTTTTTTACTCAACTGCCGTTAGCATCGAGTCTATCTCACTAACGTGTGCGTTTTTCATTCTACCGCCGTTACATCGAGTTTATCACTAATGCGTGTTTTCATCTAGCGTTAGCATGAGTCTATCTCACTAACGTGCGTGTTTCAGTCCTCACTAACGTTAGCATCGAGTCTATCTCACTAACGTGCGTGTTTTCATTTACAGTGTTAGAACTATCTATCTCGCCCTACGTAGTGTTTTCATTCTATCGCGTTAGCATGAGTCTATATATAACGTGTGCGTTTTCATCCTACCGCCGTTAGCATCGAGTCTATCTCACTAACGTACGTGTTTCATTCTACCACCGTTAGCATCGAGTCTATCTCACTAATGTGCGTGTTCTCATTTCTACCACCGTTAGCATCGAGTCTATCTCACTAACGTGCGTGTTTTTTATTCAACCGCCGTTAGCATCGAGTCTATTCATAGCGTTGCGGTGTTTTTTATTCAACCGCGTAGCATTCGAGTCTATCTCTAGCGTGCGTGTTTCATTTTAACGCGTTAGCATCGAGTCTATCTCACTATGTGGGTGGTTTTATTCTGCAGCGTTAGCCTGAGTCTAATCTACAATGTGCGTGTTTTTATTCTACGTGTTAGCATTGCGAGTCTATATCAACTGCGTGCGTGTTTATTCTGCTACCGCGTTAGAATCGGTCTATTCACTAGCGTGCGTGTTCTCATTTTACCGGCGTTAGCATCGGAGTCTGAATCTCACTAACATGCGTGTTTCATTTCTACCGCCGTTAGCATCGAGTCTATCTCACTAACGTACGTGTTTCATTCTACCGCCGTTAGCATCGAGTCTATCTCACTAACGTGCGCGTTTCATCCCACCGCCATTAGCATCGAGCCTATCTCACTAATGTGTGTGTTTCCATCCCACCAACACTCCATCTCACTTCAATTCATCTAATTTTACATTTCTGTCCGGGTCTATCCCGTGGGTCTATCCCAAATTTAAATTTCTGTTCGGGTCAGTCCCGTTTAATTTCATATTCGGGTCAATCCCGTTTTAGAATTCCTGTCCGTTCGGATCATTCTGCAGCCAATAACACAGGTAAGTATTTGGTGTCTACTTCTTTGTCTCAAGTTTTTTCAAAACTCAGACAAAGAGGGGCAAACTGTAGACACCAAATTTTGAATAATTTTATGTAGCATCTATTTCATGATTTTCATTTTAGATTGCTTGCATTTTAGTTCGTTATTGTGTGTTTTGCACTATTAATTGTTATGATATTTTAGTTTTATTCATTTTCGCCCTTTTAGTTGACCTATTTCATTTGCTATTTATTCTTGTTTACTTTTAGTTTTAGTTTTTAGTTTTAGCTTTTAAGTTTAAAATTAGCATAGAGTTTTTAGAAAAAAGAAAAGGAAAACATCAAAAATATGTTTTAGTCATTTTGTTTTTATTCAATGCTTTCTTGAAAGAAAAATGAAAATGAAAAATCATAAAAAAGGAGAAAAGAGAAAATTAAGGAAAAAGAGGAAAAATAAAAAATAAAAATAGCATTTTTGTTTTTATTTATCTATTTTAGTCATTTCTAATTAATTTAAATTTTGTTTTTGTTTGGTTCATTTAGGGAAAAAAAAAGAAAAAAAGAAAATGGATGAAAAATGGAAGTTGTAATTTGCTGTTCAATATCAATTTCTGTTATTATAAATTTTTGTTATTATCATTTATTTCATTTTTATTGTTATTAATTTCTGTTTTAATTAGCTGAAAAAGGAAAAAAAGGAAAATTGTTGCCGCAGCATGAAAGCTGCGGACTTGCGCCGTTTGCAAAAAAAAATCTGGGACGGCTCCTGAAGCTGCAAAATACAGAAAAAGGACAGAGGTTCTTAGGGTTAAACTGGGATATAAAAGCAAAGGAGGAGGCCAGCCGCAAGGAGGGAGGATTGAGGAGAGAGTTACGGGAGAAAGAGTAAACGGCAAAAGAAAACATCATAGAAGGATCGACGGCTGCAAAATCTGGACGGCCAAAAACTAAAAATCCGAGAGGGGTAGGAAGGGTTTTGGTGAGAGAAAGCTGGGGAATCATCTGTGAGCTGAGAAAATCTAGAAATCAGGGCAAAGGAGAGGGAGTTTCGGTTAAGATTAGAAAACAGGAAAAGAAACGAAAGAAAAGAACTTTGCAGAAGATTTTTTTCGACAGGAAAAGGCTGACCTTTTAGCCTCCCTCGGATGCATTTTTCTCTTTGGATATAGCTTTGTTGGGGGTGATTTAAATTTCTGGATAATCTACGTCATTTGGGGAGGAGATTTCGTGTTGAATATTTCTGGAATAAACCACTGAAACACCTGGGAATCAAAGCTCCAAGTCACGAGTTTGTCCCTGCCGCATGCCGCTGTGACGAAATTTTCTTGGCTTCGTTTCAGCCCACTTTCCCGCTTCATTCTGAACTCCTCAGGGCTCCTCAGGGAGAGGTCTCGGTTTATGGGTAGACTACATCACGAAAGGAGCGATTCTTGTTGAGAAACATTCTGGGAAAGACGGCTCCATCCTCTCGCCGCAATTTTGAAATCTGCATCCGGACGCAGTTTGGTTAACCAATTCCCTACTCAGTAAACTCCGCAAGACGGCAAAGGTAATCTCTTTTGCCTTATACCTCTCATACAAGCCTAGATCTTCTCTGAGTATGCTAAAGATTTTTGCTGCTGTTTGTTATGAACGAACTTTTGCTGTTTTTGATTCTTATGGCCGCCAAATGGGTTGAATTTTGTTGGAAATCTATTGTTTAATCTTGTCCTGAGGAAAATAAAATCTGATGGTTAATGTTCTGGTGAAGTTGTTGTTCCAAGTTGTTTTTTTGATCAGATATGCCGCAGCTTTGAAAAAACCAGAAAATTGTAAGGCTTCGTCAACAAATCTGGTTGTTGCTAGCTTTTCCTTCCACTTAGATTTTCCTTTTGTTTGCACGTTTAGTATTGAATCTTGATGAGGTAATTGGGAGTCTTTCTATAGTTTCGCTGCTGTGTTTAGTAGTTTAGAAATTAGCAGAATGCAAATGCAGGCACGCAGTTTTCTTTTTGCTATCAAAGCCGAGAAGAAAAATGAATAAAGGAGGGAAGTTTTGAATTATGCATCTTGTGTTTTTCTGTTTTGTTTGAGAGCAATGCATGTTAAACTAGAGTTAGGTTCTGTCAATTACATGTTTTTGTGTCCAGCTTTTGGTGTTCCAATTTACAGGTTTCATAATGCAAAAATAAGAGGAATGTGTAGTAATTTGTTTGGATTTAATTGTGTTTGAAAGCTGGGTTTTGAAGTGCCGAATCACATAAGCAAAGGAAATTCCAGTTTTTGACCGAAAGTTTCTGTTTTGTATGCATGATAAGCCTAATGAGAATTTGATATTGGGCTCATGGTTTGAGATGATTGTATAAATTTGCCCTGCTGTGTGCCGAAGCTCAAAAGCATTGTTTGCTGAAGCTCCAAACCATTTTGCATGAAAATTTTCCAGCACTTGCATAACCACTTGTTTTTTTTAGCCTGTTTGGATGTTTAAATTGTGCGTTGTTTGTTTAACTCAAAGTTTATACATTAGTTTGAGAGGGTTTGGTTGAGGTTTGTGTTGTTTGTTCTGAAATCCGTGGTTAAAGATGAAAATTGCAGCAGACGTTCTTTTCTGTTATAGAAAGCTTCAGTTTTGCAGAAATTCTTCTTCCACGTAGCTTGCATGAGCTTGCATGAAATAAATTCTGAAAATTTCACTTTGACCCCTTGGTTTCTAACTAATGCTACTTTGACCCAACTAATTGAATAATGTCTTCAATTTGGTCCTTGACAATTTTAATTCTACAACTTCATTGCTTGTTTGTTTTAATTAATTACCATGCCTAGTTTAAATTGCACTTAAGTTATGACTTTAGGGACCTTATGACTAAGTGAGCCTTGTTTTGCCCATTTCTTTTAATTTTTCTTAAATAAAGTGGTGCCTTGACCTTTTTATTATTTTGGAGGGTAATTGAATAATTTCACTTCATTGGGGCGTCAATTCAAGGGAGGTACACTCTATCCCTCATTTGCACTTCATTTGACCCTACGTGCTCCTACGTGTTATGTGAACATGCATGCCTACTCCGCTTTCCTTGCCTCCTTGTGTGCATTTACTTGCTTTTACTTTTATTTAAGTTTTATGGGGTATGTGTACACCTCTTGGCTTGTAATAGATAGGGCTCGGAGAGCCTTTGGTCCATTTCCCCTTCCCCTTGGTTGCTTTTATTTAAGTTTTATGGGGTATGCGTACACCTCTTGGCTTGTAATAGATAGTGCTCGTAGAGCATCTGGTCCATTTCCCCTTCCCCTTGGTTGCTTGCTTTTGTTGTTACATGTTAAATTGCTTTAGTAGGCTCTTGCATCTAGTCGAGCATGCTAAGTGCTACGTGCTATGTGTTTACGAGTATTTTGGCATGTCTACTTGCTTTCATAGCCATGAATGAATGGAATGGATGAATGTACGTTTCCGCTAGTCCAACGCTAGTCGGAATTCATAGAATGGGCTAGTTCAACGCTAGACCCTTAGAGATTTCCCCTCATTAGCATATCATTTGCTTGTTCACCACATATCATGCATTTTTCTTAGTTTTATCACTTGGCATGCTCCTCGAACCCCCTTTCCCTTCATTTTAGGATTTTTGCATATCATGATAGTTGTAGGGTCCATTTGCTTGAGGGTCCCCTTTCGATAAGGGAAACGAGCGAGTGTGGCTACTCGATAGCCTTAGCACGCTAGTTTTGCCTTCTAATCAAAGGGAAGATTAAGTCACAAAGTTAGGACTCCCCGTTCCCGTCTTGATGCATTCCTATAGGATTCATGCATTCTATTCATTCACTATCACATACACTTACTTTATATTCTAACCCTTTTTCCACATTCTCACTTCACACTACTTTTGGACGTTTTCACTTAACTACTCACACTTTACACTTTTATTTGCACACGTGCACCTTTATATCCCTTCACTTGCACACGAACACTTTTTATCTTCATTTGCACACCTCCACTTACATCCTATTATTTTTATCATTTTTCTCATTTCACACAAACTCACATTTTCACATGGCATGCATTCCACTCATTTGTACGTCATTTAGATTTATGTGTGACCTCTCCAAAGGATCATTACTGGGCTTCACAATTAATGTGATTGGCACCACTCAACCTTTGAAGAGAAATTTCCCCCATGTCCCCTAGGTCTAGGTTTTTGCATTCACGTAGTCATATCCAACATGCGATACATACCTTGGGTAGAAAAATTAGGAGAAAATGGTTTAAGTCACGCAACTAGCCTTGGCTAGGTCGAAGGGGTGCCTTGGATTTTTTTCCTTGCCTTCCCCTTCGTCAAATGTGACCCCCGATCCCTCTTTTGGTTACGTAGACCCAAAAGTTCTCTAAAAGGGTTTATTTACTTTTTTCATTCAAAAACAAAAATCATTTTTGGGTGACTTGGTACACCCTAACTCTATACCAAGTGGCGACTCCATTTTTCAAAAAACCCTTTTTGAACTTTATATGGCCAAACCGTCGCTTTATCAAGTCCCATGGCCTTTATTTTCATTTTGCACACGTTCACACCACACAACACAACACATTCTTCATTCAAAAAGTGGGGCGCGACAGTCTCATTCAAGCCATTCAAGTTCACATAACAAGTATAAGTAACCATTTAAGCAGTAGACCATATAATGGTACACTCACCAAGGTAAGTAAGCAAATTCACAAGTTCGCTTCAGACGTAGGTCCCGGGTCACCGGCACGACCTATACAACAAGAATATCACAATTAAGACTCGAACACGAGTCAAATCAAACCCACACACTACAAAAAAATAAGGCCCAAAACAACGTATAAGTGCATGGTCAAGCTAGGGACATGTGCGGAAATGAAGTTTAAGTTGAAAAGCAAAAGACAGTTTTGACGTTACTTAGCGGAACTGTCACAACTGGAGCTACACTTATCGGTTTGGGGTGAAAGTTACACCGTTACGAAGCTAAGAGAAAGGGCTACAATGTTGAAGAAGGACACTCAGTCCAGTTTGCAACGTATCTAGGTCAAATTTACCAAAACAACCCCAGATTTTCCAGTTCGTAGCTTACTGTGAAATTCAATGAGCAGTCTTGATTCATTCAATCATATCTCATCACATATGACTCCAATTCAAGTGATTCCAAAGCCATCTGAAAGCTAAGATACCAGGCTATAATTATTACGAAGACATCGACAACCAAATCAGTAGTATTCCCGGTCAAACTAGCCAATTACAGAAGCTGATTATCAGGTTCGGACAGAAACAGGGCAGCAGGGGTATTTCGGTCTTTTCACTGGTTACATTGCTCCGATTGGGCTGAAATTTTGTAGGAAACTATAAAACTTCATTTCCTACAAATTTCATGTTTTAGACTAAGGCTGATTCAGCCTCTATCATGCTCAAATAAATTCGGACAGAACAGGCTTGTTTGGAACCCTAATCTGGAATTTTTGTTTCAAACCAACAATTTTTCACAAACACTCACTTCCAACACATACCAACTCCATCTTACACTATAACAAACCATTAATCCATGACTAAACATGACTAAACAATAATTTATATATTAAAACAAAAAATCCTCAATAAATAGAAAAAAATTAGACAACTCCACCATAATACATGAAATAGCCCACAAAATGGCATCTTTAACTACTAACACCTACTAAATTCACATGAGAACCAACAAAGAAACCATTCCTTAACCACTCACCTTATGAACACAAGCTACAAGGTAGATGAGAGTCTTTCCCCTCCAAACAAAACCACCAAGCACTTCAATACTACCTAGCAAGTTAGTTTTATGGAGGAATTTGGAAGATTAATGGTTGGGTTTCAAGATTGGAGCAAGTAAATGAAGCAAAAGTTGGAAGCTTTCTTTCCTTTCTCTTCCTAAGTTGCACGGCCAAGAGGATGAAAATGGAGAAGAATTTTGATCAAAATTGAATTCGTAAAGGCAATGAAGACTAGTCAAAATTCTAGCTTCCAATAGGATTGAAACATGTGGCACTTCTCAAGCTTATCTCCTTCCTTTGTTTCCAATACATAATTAACTAGCTAACCTCTAATTAGCTCATAATACAAAGTAGTAAAACTCCGTATATAAAATTTTCCCCAAACTACATTTACTGTACCAATCGCCCTAGTGGGTCCCACATCCACTGTACACCCCTATAACCACATAACTTGACTTATTTCAAGAAAATGATTTAAAATTCATATGGTCTCATAAAAATCCCCAGAAAATGCACATATTAAGGAAAACACTAGAATTAAGCCCAAAAGCCTAAAACAAACGCCTAGAAAATAAGAAAATTTTCGGGGTCTCACACTCTTTCCCCCTTAAAGAATTTCGTCCTCGAAATTTCTCACCTGAGTTATTAAACATTCCAGGGTATTTCTTTTTCATCTCCTCCTCCGTCTCCCAGGTCGCTTCTTCGACTCCGTGGTTCTTCCACATAATCTTCACCAGTGAAATTTGTTTATTCCTTAGCTCCTTAACTTTTCTATCAAGTACTCGCAAAGGTCTCTCCTCGTAGGTAAGGGTTTCGTCAATTTCAATCTCCTCCAGTTGCACAATGTGAGTTGGAATGGGTAGTACTTTTTGAGCATTGACACATGGAATACATCGTGAATTCGTGACAAGCTTGGCAGCAACTCGAGTCTGTATGCTACTTTTCCAACTCGTTGAAGAATCGGGAAGGGTCCTACGAATCTAGGTTGAAGCTTCTTTCCTCTACCAGTAGTAACACTCCGCAACGGGGTAATCTTCAGGAAACGTGGTTTCCAACTTCAAATTCCAGATCTTTCCTTCGGTTATCTGCGTAACTCTTCTGGCGATTTTGAGCTGTCTGGAGTCTTTGACGGATTAACTTGATCTTCTCTTGGGCATTCTCCATCCAAGGAATGATAGTAGGGTCTAGAATCTTCTTTTCTCCTACCTTATCCCAGTATATCGGTGAATGGCACTTTCGCCCATAAAGAGCTTCATATGGTGCCATTTGGATCGACGACTGGTAGCTATTATTGTAGGCGAACACCACTAAAGTCATATGCTGACCCCAATTACCCCCGAAATCTAGGATACAAGTTCGTAACATATCCTCAAGGGTCTGAATCGTCCGCTCCGACTGTCCATCCGTCTAAGGATGATAAGTAGTGCTCAAATTCAGCTTCGTCCCCAAAGTCTCCTGAAACTTTTGCCAAAACCTAGACACGAAACGAGGGTCTCGGTCAGAAATTATACTTATAGGGACCCCATGTAATCTCACAATGTCCTCCATATACACCCGAGTCAACTTATCCACGGAATACTTCATATTCACAGGTACGAAGTGAGTCGATTTGGTTAACCGATCGACGATCACCCAAATGGCATCATGTCCTTTTTGGGTTCTAGGCAATCCGGAAACGAAGTCCATGGTAATGTTCTCCCATTTCCATTCAGGTATCTCAAGAGGTTGTAGTAATCCGGAAGGTTTTTGGTGTTCGGCCTTAACCTGCTGGCAGACTAGACAGGTTTGTACATATTGAGCAGTCCCCCTCTTCATTTTATCCCACCAGTATAACCGTCGTAAATCCTGATACATTTTAGTACTACCCGGATGGATGGTGTATTTCGATCGATGGGTTTCATCCAGAATCTCTCTCCTCAAATTCTCATCCTCAGGCACTACAATGCGATTTCTAAATCTCAAAATTCCCTCAGGACTTAGAGTAAAATCAGGAATTTCTCCTTTCTTCACTTTTTCCACCCACTTCTGAACCATCGGATCTGTAGTTTGGGCCTC
The DNA here is from genome assembly GCF_003713205.1 of Coffea eugenioides. Lineage (NCBI taxonomy): Eukaryota > Viridiplantae > Streptophyta > Magnoliopsida > Gentianales > Rubiaceae > Coffea > Coffea eugenioides. Next base: position 26,911,789 of record NC_040037.1, read on the forward strand.
CTTAATTCTATCCAATAGGGCGGATGTCACCCAGATATTTCCAAAGGTGAGCTTCTTACCTTCCATTTTAGGGTTCCATTCACCAATAGCTTCTAACATTTCCCACTCCTTAACTATGAACCCAGATATTCGAGCCTTCCTGCTTAAGGCATCAGCTACTACGTTAGCCTTACCCGGATGGTAGTTGATCGTGCAGTCATAATCTTCCAAAATTCCATCCAACGACTTATGTCTCATAATTCAACTACCTTGGGAAAAAGGAGGGTACTTAATGCTCTTGTGATCGAAGAAACTTCCAAAGGTACACCCATACAGGTAATGGTCTCCATTTTTTCAGAGCAAAGATAACTGCGGCTAACTCTAAATCATTGAGTGGGATAGTTTTGCTCGTGGGTTTTTCAATTTCCTAGAGGCAAAGGCTATCACATTCTTATTTTGCATCAATACACACCCTAAGGCCTTCCTTCGAAGGCATCAGCGTACACAATTGAAACTGTCCTTAACCATTAGCGCAAGGCCAGAACAGGAGCCAACTTAACCTTATTTCTTCAAAACTCCTGAAAGCTCTGCTCACATCGAGGCATCCCACAGAAATCGGTTACTTATTCTTGCGTCAAATTGGTTAAAGGGGACTAGCAAGTTTTGAGAAATCCTTAATAAATCGTCGATAGTAATCTGCCAACCCTAAGAAGCTTCGAATCTCGATCGGACTCTCAGGTCTCTTCCACTCGGTCACTGCCTCTACCTTCGCCGGATCTACTGCAATCCCCTCCTTCGAAATTACATGACCTAAGAAGGAAACCTTCTCCAACCAAAACTCACACTTACTAAATTTGGTGTATAATTGGTGATCCCTTAGGGTTTGCAAGACTAATTTCAAGTGCTGCACATGCTCCTCCCGGGTTTTCGAGTAGACCAAAATGTCATCGATAAACACAACGACAAACTGGTCCAGGTAGGGTTTGAAAACTCGATGCATCAAGTCCATAAAAGCGGCAAGGGCATTGGTTAGTCCAAAGGGCATCACGGCAAATTCGAAATGCCCATACTGAGAATTGAAGGCAGTTTTAGGCACATCTTCTTTTCGGATCAATAATTGGTAGTACCCCTGTCGAAGGTCCAGTTTTGAAAAGACCACTGCACCTTGTAACTGGTCAAACAGCTCATCAATGTGGGGTAGTGGGTACTTATTCTTAACGGTTACATTGTTCAACCCTCGATAATCAATACACAATCTCAAGGTCCCGTCCTTCTTTTTAACAAAGAGAACGGGTGCTCCCCAAGGAGATCCACTCTCACGAATAAAACCCCGCTCCAAAAGGTCTTGCAACTGCAGTTTCAGCTCCTTAAGTTCAGCGGGTGCCATACGGTATGGGGTCTTAGAGGTAGGTGAAGTCCCTGGAAACAAGTTAATCCCAAATTCTATCTCTCTTTGCGGTGGTAGACTCACTAGCTCATCTGGAAACACATCCGAATATTCGCCCACTACTGGAACATCTTCTACGTTTAACTTATCAGTGGGAGTGTTGATGAGAAAGGCTAAGAACCCTTGAGCCCCTCTACTCAATAGTATCCTAGCCCGAATACCCGATGTAGACACCAAATTTTCCTCAATTCAATTTTTAACTTTATTTTAATTTTAGTTTTTATTTAATCGCTTGGCATTCGTTCTTATTTATTTAATTTTTGATTGTTTTACTTAGATTAGTTCTTGGAAAGAAAAGGAAAAAAAGAAGGAAAAACAAAACAAAATACAAAAAGATAATAAGTGGAAGCTTGCATGTTAGACAAGTGGGGATAGGCAATAGGGACAAGTGTCCATTTTTGTATTTGACAACACCTCACCTAGATGGTGAGGTGTCTAGACACTTGTAGGATAGGATTTGTTTTTGGAGCAAAAAAGCAAGGAGAGTGGCGGTGAAATCTGGAGGAGATGGAGAAAAACAAAAAAAAAGAAAAAGAAAAGAGGGGAGAGTTTTGGAGGGGATAGTCGAGGATAGCTGAGAAAAAGGGGTGACGGGAGGAAAAGAAAAAAGAGAACTAGAGAGAGCTGGGGGGTAGCGGCTGAAAGCTGAACAAAAGGAAACCAGGAGGGGGTTTTGAAGACGGCTGGGAAAAAAGAAAAAATAGAGAGCTGAGGGTTTCGTCTGAGAGATTGGGGGTAACGGCGGAAAAGAAAAGGGGGGATGGGGGTGACGGCTGAGAGGTTAGAACAAGTCGGGCAGAGGTTGAAAAAATGGGGGGCGGCTGAGAAAGTTTGAAAGAGAGCATCTAGTGACGGCTGAAAATCTGGGGAGAGAATAGAAAAAACAGAAGAGGAGGGCTGGACAGAAAAGAATGAGTGACGGCTGGGAAGGGTTTTGAGAGAGGAGAAGGAGAACAGCGTGAGAGAGCTAGGGAGGAGATTTCGTGTTGAACATTTCTGGGAAAAACCACTGCAACACCCTTGAATCGAAGCTCCAAGCCGCGAGCTTGTCCCTGCCGCATGCCACTGCGACGAAATTTTCTTGGCTTCGTTTCAGCCAACTTTCCCGCTTCATTCTGATCTCCCCAGGGCTCCTCAGGGAGAGATCTCGGTTTCTGGGTAAACGACATCATCAAAGGAGCGATTCTTGTTGAGAAACATTCTGGAAAGGACGTCTCCATCCTCTCCAAATTTCATCCCCCTGGTAGCAAGGCTGTCAGCCTTAGGTGTTTTCACCAGAAATTTGCCGCTTCGAAGTTGGTATCTGGACGCGATCTTTTCAATCTTTCCTTGCTTACTGGACCTAGTAAAGTGCTAAAGGTAATCCTTTTGCCTTCTATCTCTCACGTAAGCTCAGATTTTCCAAATATGTCAAAGACCTTGATGCATTTTGTTCGCTTTGTCATTTCGTTTCCTAGAACAGCCACTGGTTGGGTTTTATTTAATTATTCGTTACCTGATGTTTGTATTTGGGAGATCAACCTTGATATGTGATATCTTGGGTTATGTTAACAATGGTGATATGGGGATTTATGCGGGTTTAGTTGACAGAAAAATGAGTTTTGTTGCATTCTTTTCGTATGATATCAACGTGGGTTTGAGCTGCAAATTTGTATCAAAAATTGCAGCAGAAAACCTTGACCGAATTTAATCCGGAATGAATCTTGAATGGGCTGTTAGTTTGTTAGTTTCATCGCTTCCTTTCGTTGGCATGGTCGAGATTCTATCTCAAATTTTTCCTGAGCGACGTGGGTTGCTAAAATGAGTTCAGTTGCAGAATGTTTTTCTTTGCGGCTTTGCTGCATTTTATGTTCGGTTTCTTTGAGTAGATCTTTTGGGGAATAGATGATTATTTTTGAGGTTAACAATATGAGTTAGAAGTCATGGCATTGGAGAGTTCGCATGGACAGATTACTAAGCTTTCATTCCCATTACTTCACACGATCATCTTTCGGTCCGTAGCTAAAAAATTGCAGAATGTTATTTCGATGTTTGCATGATCATTTGTCCGAGTTTCAGATGTTTAAACATAAGATTTTTGCGGCTAAAAGGAGAAAAATGTTTGGGTAATCTTGTCACTTCAGTTCAAGCCTTTGTTTGTTGAGTTGTTAATTGTGTTCGGATGAGAAAGGATCGCATCAGGAAACTTGAAAGTGGAAATGAAAAACGCAGCAAAGCCTTCCCGTAGCTTTGCATGGAAAACTTTCAACAATTGCTCTTTGGCCCCTGTCCTTTCATATAATTCCACTATGACCTAACCAATTGAATAATTTCCTCAATTTGGTCCTTGGCAGCTTTAATTGTACAACTTTTCATTGCTTGTTTGCTTCAATTAACTATCATGCTTTGTTTAAATTGCACTTAATTCATGATTTTAAGGGCTTTATGATCGAGTGAGCTTGTGTTTGCATATTTTCTTTAATTTTCTCAAATTAAATTGGTGCCTTGACATTTTCTTTGTTTTTGGAGGGTAAATAAGTAATTTCACTCCATTAGGGCCCCAACTCCAGGGAGGTACACCCTATCCCTTATTTCTTACTTTATTTGACTCTACGTGCCCTATGTGACTTTACGTGTTTTGATTGTATGTCTCTTGAATGTTTTTTTTTATTTTTTTATTTCATTTATTTATTTATTTGCTTTATTGGCTTTATTTTCGTATATTTATTTAGTTCAATTTTGATCATTTGAAAGGCACTTGAATGCCACAGTTGTAATAGTTAGGTTATTGTTTTATTTATTCATTCCTTTCCCCTTAGATTGTAGTAGGGCCTCCCTAAGTGTAATAGTTAGGGTTCATTTGCTTCGTTTTGCTTTGTGTGTGGTTTGCATGCCTATGTGCTATCTGTTACCGCTTTCATAGGGCTTTTGCATCTAGACAAGCATGCTTATGTGTTACGTGCTATGTGAAACTATGTGTTTTGCATGTCTATTTGCTTTAGTATTATATCTGATTATGTGGATGAATGCACGTCACCGCGGCTAGTCCAATGCTAGTCATGGTCTTCCCCTCGCCCTTACAAGTCCAATGCTTGTGAGAGAGCCTTAGTAAAGGGCTAGTCCAACGCTAGACCCTTAGGAGCCCTTCGCGCGTTAAATCATGATTGTATGATAAAATCATTTCATCTCATGCATATTTTTCACTTTCTAGGGTCTTTTATCATTTTGTATGATATTCCCCTTATATGTATAGCCCTTATCCCTAATTTCCCTATATATATACCCCTATGTATGATACATAACATTAGACTTGCATTTCATTTTAGAATTAGGATTAGGGTAGTGCATTTGCTTGATTAGATTAGGGAATAACCCCTTGAGTATGGGATATGGACGAGTTTGGCTTTCTAGCCTTAACACGCTCGTATTTCCTCTATTAAAGGGAACATTGAAGTCACGAGTTTAAATCCCCCGCACCCGATATGATGCATTCCTTTAGGTCATATATATTTGTATATTATTATTTTCTTTTCTGGTTCTTTCTTTTGAGTCTCATGATTTGCATATTCGTGACCTTTTCAAAGAGTCCACATTGGGCATCACAATTAATGTGATTGGCACCAATTGAGCTTTGAAGAGATATTTTGACCCCCCGATACCCTCCTAGGTCTAGGGTATGCATTCATATAGTACATCCAAATGTGATAAATCTTTACGTTAAAATAAGAAATTCTTTGACTAAATCGCGCAACTAGCTTTGGCTGGGTTGAAAGGGTGCCTTGGATTCTTATCCTTGCCTTCCCTTTCTTCAAATGTGACTCCCGAATCGTTTTTTCTGATTTTCATAGACTTGGAGTCGTTTAAAAAGGGTTTGCTACTTTTTTCTCTAAAAAATTCATTTTTAGGTGACTTGGTATACCTTAACTCTATACCAAGTGGCGACTCCATTTTTCATTCAAAAAACCCTTTTTAAACTATATTTTGGGTCAAATCGTCGTATTTTCAAGTCCCATTTAGACCCATGTTTTTCCATTTTCTTTTTTTAATAAAAAAATTCATTTCTCAATCAAAAATTGAATCAAAAGCCATTTTTTCTAAATTCGTCTTTTATTCTTCTTATAAAAAATGGGGCGCGACAGCTGGTGACTCCACTGGGGACTTAGAGAGTCCGAGCAAATTTGATTTAGTCAATCTTTTTCTTCTTTAACCTTTTCATATATCACATTTGGAGGTTTAGGGTTGCATTCTTCTTTCTTTTCCTTTTGCCCTTTTTCTTTTTTAGGGATTTTTGAATCTATCATGCGCATAATCGCTCTTCGCACACTATGTATGTGATGAATGGATGGTTTATTTATTTGTTTACTTTTACTTGTTTTGCGATTGCATTTTGGGATGGGGGTAGTTACCCTAGAACCTTCGACCGCATCTGATGGTATAATCCCTCCCCTCAATAAGAAAGCACCTCATACGTGCATGCATAGTCTTATTTACCCTATTTTTTCTTTTTCGTGGGCGTTTCCCACACCTCCTTGTAGGATTAGGATCGATTGCCTTGGGTAGGCGGATGGTGTGCTCTGCGCCCATAGCGCTACCTAAGGGATCACTCGAGCCACCGATCAAATGCCCTGGGAGTGATGACCCTTCGCCTTTAGGTCTGAAGGCTTGGGAGCCGAAACCTTATCGAGTCTAGATGCATTAGTGAGCCAAACCTCATGCATCCATATTAGAATTGCCTAGGGTAGAGTTGACCTTATCCTGAATTAGGAACACTAGGCACGAGGGGAGGGATTCCACCCTTCTTTCCTTATTTTTCTTTATTGCCTTTTATATCAATTAATTGTCTCAACATGTTATGTGATTATTTATTGAACTAACATTTCTTTGTTTTCTTGTCTTTTGCATTCACAAACGCTAGGAATTAAGAGATCTGGCATGATCTACTTTTAGAACTTACCCTCTTAGATAGGTTATTGCATGTTTAAGATTCCAATGAATTGCATTTATAGATTGAAAATTGGACATCATTCTAGGCCCACCCTGGCATGCAAAGGGTTCCTCAGATCATATTTTGCATATTTAAATTGCTTTGATAAACTGGCATCAGGCATAAGCCTTAGAGGGAATGCCATTTAGGGAATCCCGTTATAGGAATAAACCACCTCGTGTCTCGGATATGTACTCCAATGAGACTTGCACGTCTATATTTCTTGTACCATCCAAAGGGGTAGTGCACAAGGTAAGGTAGGATCCGATCTTTTCGAAGACGGCAAACAATTTTTTTGCACATTAGGATATGGGCATCTAACAATCATTTTTGGCCATTTATCAAAAACTGGTAAAAATCCCTTGCGTAAAGGACATTAATTTGAAGAAATTTACAAATGCTCCTTCTTTGTTGAGACGATACACATATTGAGGCCAAATCTTGATTTTAGAAGACTCATAGACTAATGCATTGCAATGATTTTTTGAAATTACCAATAAGTAGACAATTCAATAAACCATCATTTCCATTCGATTCATTTAATCAAATTCTCCATCAAATTCATCCAATTTATTTGGTCAATTCATTCATTTTAGGACAATATAGTCAATTTTGAATAAATCATCCATTTCATTCTTTTTGACCAGTTTACCATTTTTAGGGCAATCCGGTCAATTTTGAATAAATTATCAATTTCATCCAATTCATTTGACTAGTTTACCTTTTTGGGGTAATCCGGTCGATTTTAAATAAAATTGTCATTCAACCCATTTGACCAATTAGGGTTTCAATGTCGAATTTCAAATTGGGAAACCTAGTCGATTTTGAGAAAACCATCCATTGCATCCAGCTATTTGGTCGGTTGGGGTTTTGACTCATGCTTCACTGAGAAAATTTGTCAACGAATTTCAATCTCTCTAATAGGAAGTTCGTCAAGGTTAAACCGGTGCATTTTTGCAAATTCTTGTATCGGTCAAAGTGATCAATCCATTCGGACGTTGTCCTCATTTTGGCAAATGTCTCTCGGCATCCCAATTGACCAAATTTTTCAAATTATTTTTCACTCCATAAGTTGATTGGATCCATCAGGTATTGTATGATGCCTACCCTAGAGGATTGCATCCTCATTCTAGGCCTACCCTTGGCTCAAAAAGGGCTCCCCCATAGGACATGCATACCGATTTTATAGTCTTGCTTACTAACTCTGGGTATTTTGTTCTTTTATTTTCCCCCTGCATTTATAAAAGGGATTTCAATGAAGTAAAAATATTCTTTCTATATTTGATAACGATTTTGTCTAAAGAATCCTGAAAATTACAAATATTACTTGATTCTTGGGCAGGCCCTACAATGTAAATTTGGAAATTCATCTGAAAGCGCTCGTGTAAAATATTTAAGGGATTTCATTGCTCAAAAGGAAAAAGGGGGCTATTAAGAAAGAAAAGTGTGTATACATGTGTAAAGGAGTTCTTTAGAATTTTTCTCATATGTATTGCTTTTAAAATGTTTCAAACATTGGCAATAATGAAGCTTTTATTCAGACAATTATTTGTTTTGTATATACTCGTCTACATTTCATTCTTTATTGAGCTCATTAAAGATTTCATGATGAATTTTAAGAAATAAGCTCAAATTGAGATTTTTCAACCTCTTGCCTAAAAATTCACACTAAATTGGTGATCTGAGGTCACTCAAACTGATTGGTCTATCTCGAAAAATCCAATGCAATACCTTTTTTTCCCTTCACTGTACAATTCTTATTTTGCCCACTTCTATGGACCCCCAAAAATCAGTCACATTGATTAACAAATTGCAAATTGGGACAATCTTTGCTTGGAAAAATGCCCACTGGTCTAACCAGATTCAATTCACATCTAAGTGAAAGCAAAAATGTACATCACTTCTTTGTTTTGAAAATTTGGAATGATACTTCAAGCGTTCGTTTCTCTATATATACAGATTTTATCATTTGCTCTCCCATTTGAGCCTTTAAAAGAATAATTTCATTTCAAATAAGAGCCTTAATGATCATGACCCTACATTGGAAAATTTTCAAATATCGAAAAGGGAATGGATTCTCAATAAGCAATTCGTTTACTTTGGTTGTCATGAGGCGTAAGAATGATACTTTGGCCATCATTTCTACAACCTAAACACTGCTTATCCCTTGCGTCCTGATTTGAGCTAAAATAGGTGGTTCTTTTCAAAGGCACTTATGATCGCACCCCACAATGGGGGGAGGGAGATTGGAGAATTTGGAAAAGGGGGAGAAAAAGCATAAATGCTAAAATTAAATTGGGAACATTTGATTCTACCATTACTATCTGGGCTTCAATTTTGACGGAAAAGAAAAAGGAAGAGTTTTGTCCGACGAACCACTTATGGATGAACAAGAGTCTTCCTCAGTCAATTAATTCAGATACATGCAAGAAATTTCACATTAATGAAAGTTTCCTTTCAAGGTCAATGTGAGGAATGGAACGAAAGTCAGGCTGTCTTCCTTTCCAATCAAACATTCTATCCCTAGTTATCCCTTTTGAACCTTCAGAATAAATTATTTCGTTTGGCAAATCCTGAGAATCGCAAATCCCACATTGGGGTAAATTGAGTTTTGAAAAAGAAAGGAAAAGAAAAACCCCAAACTGGGGCAAATTTAATTTTTGAAGGAAGGCCGAAAGAAAAGAAATGAAAGAAAAGAAAGCCTCGGTGAATGAAACGACCGAAGGCCAGAAAAGAAAGAAAAGAAAAGAAAAGGAGGAAAATGAAAGGAAAAAGCCTCGAGAGAGAATGAATTGGGGCAAGTTTTGATTTAACCCTAAATAGGGTTGGCGCAACAATGCGATCTCAGATTACTTAAACCACTTTTGAAATCTGCCTTCAAGCCTTAACTTTTCTAAACACCCCACCAGACCCCCATTACAAAAGCCGAAAGTCCTGACTTCTGTTCTTTGCAATGGCCCTGTTAAGAAAATTTCTGATGTCAGAAAATTTTAGCTGTATTTCTGAATTGCTTGGGTATGGGGGTTGACACTACTCACCATGTGAAAACCCACCAGGTCGAGGAAAAAGAAAAAAGAAGCAAAAAGCAAAGCAAGAAAAATAAACGCAAGAAAAATGCAAAAAAATTCGACGCTGAAGTCCCTGGTGAATGATGAGAAAAATGCAAACAAAGTCCGAGATCTTTGAGTACGAAATGAGAGCAATTTTGAGAAAAATGCGATCTTCAGTGCAATACCCTCGAATTTTTTTTCTTTAACTATCATTTTCCAGCCGCATTATAAACTCATAAAGTCCATCGCTGACTTATCCCTCATGACAACTCAAAGCAAGGGTTACGCTCCTGATCATAAGGTTATAACCTGTTTCCGCATGTTTTGGTATCGTTTCTACCCCTCTGTTATAAGCTTACAAAGCTTATGTGTTGACTAAGTTTTCTTAAGAAATAAGGGTGACAAACTATTTGCTTTCACTAAGATGTGATATCGAATGGGCACAAAAATAAGACAAAATCTTGACCTCCCATTTTCTTTAGCCACTTCCAAATCAGAAATAACGCCCACTTGATTGGTCCTGAAAGACGAGCCAACAAGAAGTGGTGACCCGTTACCCTAAGCACCGATGCTAAAAGTGACGAAGAAATCTTCTTAAATTTGGTGTTACTCTGAGGGATTCATCATGAAATTTCGGCATGAGTACAAACTCGACGCTTAAATTTCTTCACATTGTATATATGACTATCTTCTAAATTTTAGAAAGTGCGGTTTCTCTTTGTCCAAATAAATGGGGAATCATCTGAACAAATTTTTACAATCAAAGGAGCCCATACTGGGGCAAATTTTTATTTGTGAGATTCCGCGAAATAAGCCCACACTGGGGCAAATTTTTGTAACACATTTGAGGATTTCGCCCAAGAGTCAAGTAATATACTTTTGATTTCAATAACACTACTTTTTCATGAGGGATAGTTGCATGTTGTACTTTGGTAAACCCCCTGTGCAGGTATTCATAGCTAAAATCAGGGAAGAATCATCTAGTGATGTCGAAGGCCGATATCGGAAAAGAGAAGAAAGAAGAAGGGCCCACACCGTGGCAAATTATTTTTTGGAAAGATTCTCTCAGTCAAAAATCAAAAATCAAAATCAAGAATCAAGTCAAGTTTTATCACGGCAGGCTCGGGTTTAATCCCACTGACCGATTGTCAAGGCATTTCATTCATCACTGCCACTAGCCATTGGGTCAGTCCACTAGTGAGCATTTTCATTTACATTGCCGCTAAACATGGGTCAGTCCCACTAGCGTGCATTTCATTTACATTGCCACTAGCCGTTGGATCAGTCCCACTAGTGAGTATTTCTTTTGCACCGCCACTAGCCGTTGGGTCAGTCCCACTAGTGAGTATTTCTTTTGCACCGCCACTAGCCGTTGGGTCAGTCCCACTAGTGAGCATTTCATTTGCACTGCCACTAGCCGTTGGGTCAGTCCCACTAGTGAGCATTTCTTTTGCACCGCCATTTCATGTCGGGGTCAGTCCCCTTTTAAATTTTTCGGGTCAGTCCCACGATTTTAAATTTTATTCGGGTCAGTCCCATGATTTAAATTTTCTTCAGGTCAGTCCCATGATTTAAAGTTTGAAACTTGTTCGGGTCAGTCCCATGTTTAATTCCTAGTTCGGGTCAGTCCCATGATTAATTTCTCGTTCGGGCCAGTCCCATGACTAATTTCTTGTTGGGGTCAGTCCCCTTTTAAAATTTTCGGGTCAGTCCCATGATTTAAAATTTGTTCGGGTCAGTCCCATGATTTAAAATTTTGTTCGAGTCAGTCCCATGATTTTAAATTTTATTCGGGTCAGTCCCGTTTTAAATTTCTCGTTCGGGTCAGTCCCATGTTTAAATTCCTCTTTCGGGTCAGTCCCATGATTAAATTTTTTTGTTCGGGTCAGTCCCATGTTAAATTTTTGTTCGGGTCAGTCCCGTTTAAATTTCCTAGTCGGGTCAGTCCCTTTTTAAATTTCCTGTTTGTGTCAGTCCCATTTTAAATTTCTGATTCGGATCAGTCCCGTTTTAAAATTCTCGTCTGGGTCAGTCCTCATGTCAAAAATGGCAGTCGTTCGAGTAGTTGCAGCCGAATGACACCGGTAAGTATTTGGTGTCTACGTCTTTGTCTCAAGTTTCTTCGAAACTCAGATAAAGAGGGGCAAACTGTAGACACCAAATTTTTCTCAATTCAATTTTTAACTTTATTTTAATTTTAGTGTTTATTTAATCACTTGGCATTCGTTCTTATTTATTTAATTTTTGATTGTTTTACTTAGATTAGTTCTTGAAAAAAATGGGAAAAAAAAAGGAAAAAAAAAACAAAACAAAATACAAAAAGATAATAAGTAGAAGCTTGCATGTTAGACAAGTGGGGATAGGCAATAGGGACAAGTGTCCATTTTTTGTATTTGACAACACCTCACCATCTTGGTGAGGTGTCTAGACACTCGTAGCAAGGAGAGTGGCGGTGAAATCTGGAGGAGATGGAGTAAAACAAAAAAAAAAGGAAAAGAAAAGAGGGGAGAGTTTTTGAGGGGATAGTCGGGGATAGCTGAGAAAAAGGGGTGACGGGAGGAAAAGAAAAAGGAGAACTAGAGAGAGCTGGGGGGTAGCGGCTGAAAGCTGAACAAAAGGAAACCAGGAGGGGGTTTTGAAGACGGCTGGGAAAAAAGGAAAAACAGAGAGCTGAGGGTTTCGTCTGAGAGATTGGGGGTAACGGCGGAAAAGAAAAGGGGGGATGGGGGTGACGGCTGAGAGGTTAGAACAAGTCGGGCAGAGGTTGAAAAAATGGGGGGCGGCTGAGAAAGTTTGAAAGAGAGCATCTAGTGACGGCTGAAAATCTGGGGAGAGAATAGAAAAAACAGAAGAGGAGGGCTGGACAGAAAAGAATGAGTGACGGCTGGGAAGGGTTTTGAGAGAGGAGAAGGAGAACAGCGTGAGAGAGCTAGGGAGGAGATTTCGTGTTGAACATTTCTGGGAAAAACCACTGCAACACCCTTGAATCGAAGCTCCAAGCCGCGAGCTTGTCCCTGCCGCATGCCACTGCGACGAAATTTTCTTGGCTTCGTTTCAGCCAACTTTCCCGCTTCATTCTGATCTCCCCAGGGCTCCTCAGGGAGAGATCTCGGTTTCTGGGTAAACGACATCATCAAAGGAGCGATTCTTGTTGAGAAACATTCTGGAAAGGACGTCTCCATCCTCTCCAAATTTCATCCCCCTGGTAGCAAGGCTGTCAGCCTTAGGTGTTTTCACCAGAAATTTGCCGCTTCGAAGTTGGTATCTGGACGCGATCTTTTCAATCTTTCCTTGCTTACTGGACCTAGTAAAGTGCTAAAGGTAATCCTTTTGCCTTCTATCTCTCACGTAAGCTCAGATTTTCCAAATATGTCAAAGACCTTGATGCATTTTGTTCGCTTTGTCATTTCGTTTCCTAGAACAGCCACTGGTTGGGTTTTATTTAATTATTCGTTACCTGATGTTTGTATTTGGGAGATCAACCTTGATATGTGATATCTTGGGTTATGTTAACAATGGTGATATGGGGATTTATGCGGGTTTAGTTGACAGAAAAATGAGTTTTGTTGCATTCTTTTCGTATGATATCAACGTGGGTTTGAGCTGCAAATTTGTATCAAAAATTGCAGCAGAAAACCTTGACCGAATTTAATCCGGAATGAATCTTGAATGGGCTGTTAGTTTGTTAGTTTCATCGCTTCCTTTCGTTGGCATGGTCGAGATTCTATCTCAAATTTTTCCTGAGCGACGTGGGTTGCTAAAATGAGTTCAGTTGCAGAATGTTTTTCTTTGCGGCTTTGCTGCATTTTATGTTCGGTTTCTTTGAGTAGATCTTTTGGGGAATAGATGATTATTTTTGAGGTTAACAATATGAGTTAGAAGTCATGGCATTGGAGAGTTCGCATGGACAGATTACTAAGCTTTCATTCCCATTACTTCACACGATCATCTTTCGGTCCGTAGCTAAAAAATTGCAGAATGTTATTTCGATGTTTGCATGATCATTTGTCCGAGTTTCAGATGTTTAAACATAAGATTTTTGCGGCTAAAAGGAGAAAAATGTTTGGGTAATCTTGTCACTTCAGTTCAAGCCTTTGTTTGTTGAGTTGTTAATTGTGTTCGGATGAGAAAGGATCGCATCAGGAAACTTGAAAGTGGAAATGAAAAACGCAGCAAAGCCTTCCCGTAGCTTTGCATGGAAAACTTTCAACAATTGCTCTTTGGCCCCTGTCCTTTCATATAATTCCACTATGACCTAACCAATTGAATAATTTCCTCAATTTGGTCCTTGGCAGCTTTAATTGTACAACTTTTCATTGCTTGTTTGCTTCAATTAACTATCATGCTTTGTTTAAATTGCACTTAATTCATGATTTTAAGGGCTTTATGATCGAGTGAGCTTGTGTTTGCATATTTTCTTTAATTTTCTCAAATTAAATTGGTGCCTTGACATTTTCTTTGTTTTTGGAGGGTAAATAAGTAATTTCACTCCATTAGGGCCCCAACTCCAGGGAGGTACACCCTATCCCTTATTTCTTACTTTATTTGACTCTACGTGCCCTATGTGACTTTACGTGTTTTGATTGTATGTCTCTTGAATGTTTTTTTTTATTTTTTTATTTCATTTATTTATTTATTTGCTTTATTGGCTTTATTTTCGTATATTTATTTAGTTCAATTTTGATCATTTGAAAGGCACTTGAATGCCACAGTTGTAATAGTTAGGTTATTGTTTTATTTATTCATTCCTTTCCCCTTAGATTGTAGTAGGGCCTCCCTAAGTGTAATAGTTAGGGTTCATTTGCTTCGTTTTGCTTTGTGTGTGGTTTGCATGCCTATGTGCTATCTGTTACCGCTTTCATAGGGCTTTTGCATCTAGACAAGCATGCTTATGTGTTACGTGCTATGTGAAACTATGTGTTTTGCATGTCTATTTGCTTTAGTATTATATCTGATTATGTGGATGAATGCACGTCACCGCGGCTAGTCCAATGCTAGTCATGGTCTTCCCCTCGCCCTTACAAGTCCAATGCTTGTGAGAGAGCCTTAGTAAAGGGCTAGTCCAACGCTAGACCCTTAGGAGCCCTTCGCGCGTTAAATCATGATTGTATGATAAAATCATTTCATCTCATGCATATTTTTCACTTTCTAGGGTCTTTTATCATTTTGTATGATATTCCCCTTATATGTATAGCCCTTATCCCTAATTTCCCTATATATATACCCCTATGTATGATACATAACATTAGACTTGCATTTCATTTTAGAATTAGGATTAGGGTAGTGCATTTGCTTGATTAGATTAGGGAATAACCCCTTGAGTATGGGATATGGACGAGTTTGGCTTTCTAGCCTTAACACGCTCGTATTTCCTCTATTAAAGGGAACATTGAAGTCACGAGTTTAAATCCCCCGCACCCGATATGATGCATTCCTTTAGGTCATATATATTTGTATATTATTATTTTCTTTTCTGGTTCTTTCTTTTGAGTCTCATGATTTGCATATTCGTGACCTTTTCAAAGAGTCCACATTGGGCATTGTAGACACTAAATTTTTGGTTTCAAACTTTATTTGTTTAATTAATTTAATTTTAGCTTTATTTGATTCAATTTTAGGTTTTTTATTGTTATGTTTATTTTATTATTTATTTTGTCTTCGAGTCTCTTATTTTTGTTTGATTTAAGGTAAAAAGCATTTTTCTTTTACACACTAAATTTCAGGAAAAGGAAAAAAAGAAAATCAACAAGCAGAAAAATCCTTTAGCATTTTATCTTCTATTCCCGGTTTTGCTCATTTTATTTGATGTTATTTTCATTATAAAAAAAAAGGAGGAAAAGCCACGCATGCAGCGGAATTACAGAATCATGAAGAATCCATTTTTCACGGTTGTTTCTGCTTTTCTTTCTTCAAAACCTTCGGCCACCTCATCTTTTTTTGGATTCCTATCAAAACCTTCTAGAACAACAGCCATCGGATGGCCAAGGTAGAAGCATTGAGCTAGGTTGGTTTGTGGCCATCCAGATGAGGGCTATAAGAGAGGCACGGTGATATAAAAGGATAAGGAGAGAATCTGGAAGGGGGGGATCGAATGACGGCTAGGGTATTAGGAGAGAGAGCTTCCGAAAAAGAGAGTGAGTGAAGAGAGTGGCGGCTGGGGTTTTTGAGAACAAGAAATGCAGCTTTGAGAGAGAGGTCAGAAGCAAGAAGAAAAGGAAAAACCCGAGAGCTGGAGTTGCGGCGGAGATTAAGAAAACTAGAGGGAGCAGGGAGTTTTGTGACGGCTGAAAAGTGAGGCGGCGGAGGAAAACAGAAAATGAGAGCTTGCGAGGAGGAAAAGAAAGGCGGCTGAAGTCTGATAGGAAGGGGAGCTAAGAGTGAGGTGCGGAGGCTAGGAAGAAAAAGAGAGCCAGCCGAAAAACTAAGGGAAAGGCAGAGGGCTTCACAAGCAAAGGAGGAGGCGGACTAGGATTAGCAAGGGAGGAAACTGTCGGGAAAAGGAAAAAAATGAGGAAAACCGAGAGGAAATCTGGAAAGTTTAAGAAAGGGGTTTTGAAAATCAGACGGGGAGAGATAGAGAAAAACCCAGAGATCAAAGTCGCACGTTCGCGTTCTCTTCACTAAAATCTGCAAATCCATCTCCTTCGATCTCCGGTGGTGCGTGTTCAATCTCCTACGGCTTCCCGCTGCAGGTTCAAGTCCGAGAGCAGTGAAATAGGTAATCTTCAATCTTTCCCCTGTTCATTTCAAGATTTGGGCTGCAAAGTCAGTTTTGGACGTCCGCCCAAGCTGCATTTTTATTTATTTTGTTTGTTACTATGATGGATATGTTCGTTTAGCTTAGGAAATGTCCAGTCCGAGTTTTGTCAAGATGGAGTCTTGCTTAAATCCGTTTTCGACATTGTGGTTGTCTCGGTCTATGTCCTTTGTGCTGTTTTTCTCTTGCTCTCTCCTGTCTCGCATGTTTTGTCCTGGAAATCTAGTTTATCAGAGTTGAAGTTCTGCAAGGAAGAAATATATTTCTGGGATTGAAATTGTTGCTCGTTTAATTGAATTAAGTTCTGCGTTTTGCTGCTTAGATGTGCGAAGGGTAACTTGTATCATCAAACCCAGATATTTACGATAGTTCATGACTGCTTCGATTGTTTCCTTTGGCGCATGAACAAGGTTGGGGAACCCAGTGATGTTTGTTGTTTTGACTAGGAAGATGAGAAAGTTTTACTATGAGCTGTGTAATTAAAATCATGTTTCGATCGTTTCCTTTGGCATGACATAACACCCGCTGTAATGGAGACCCATTTCACAGCCTGTGTTTTGTTGTTTTAGTTGTCAGGGCCTTTGGATGCATTCTGTTGGGTATTGCTAAGGAAATAGGTCAAAGTTTCATGGTAGTTGAGATTGATGAATTCATGGTCTATTTTGCGAGTTTACGAATGATCTTACTTGCCGAAAGCTGCAAAAGTTTACGCATGAAAATTACAGCAAAAACAACAGAATGGAAAGAATTTTAACTTGCCGAAAGTTCTTATTGCATGACTTGTGTGGAATTAGGTGGTAGGCTTGCATTTTCCATTTGAGTTCATGAATCACGGCTGTCTTCCTGCATGGCTGAAAGCTGGAAGTTGCAGGAAATTTCAGGAGTTGCTGAAAGCCTTTATCACAGTAAGTTGCGTCTAGTTTTCCTTGCACATAACATCGAGTTGCATCAGATTTTATTACAGTAGTCCTACCGAATGTGTCTGTTTGAATTTTCATTTGATGGCCATTTGAATGCTAGATGGTACTCTTGCTTAGTTTCTAGATCGCAAACGGCTGATTTGTGGGCATAAGAATCTGCTGCAATAAGCCCGAACCCATGGCTTGTTGTAGCAGGTTTTTCCTTTCTTTGGTTGTTCTTTTTTTTGCCGCAACATGTGCTTCCCATTTGGTCATTCATTTGATTTTAATGGTTTGTGTTCTTGATTGGTTTGTGTTGAGTAAGGTGTTTAGTTGCCCAAGGATATTGAGTGATGTTTTTCACAAGCTCTTGTTTGAAGTCTTGCATGAAACCTGCGTTTGAAAGCTTGAAACTGCTGAAGAAAGTTTCCTAAGCTTGCCGCATGCCTTTCTGTTGCAGAAAATTGTTTCTTCGCGGCTTTTTGCATGTTTTTGCATGCAACTTTTAAAATTGCACTTTAACCCCCCAAGTCTCCCCTTGTTCTACTATGACCCAACCAATTGAATGATTTCCTCAATTTGGTCCTTGGCAGCTCTAATTTTACAACTTGTCATTGCTTGTTTGCTTCAATTAATTACCATGCTTTGTTTAAATTGCACTTAATTCATGATTTTAAGAGCTTTATGATCAAGAGAGTTTGTGTTTGCATATTTTCTTTAGTTGTTTCAAATTAAACTGGTGCCTTGACCTTTTCTTTATTTTTGGAGGGTAAATAAGTCATTTCACCCCATTAGAGCTCCAACTCGAGGGAGGTACATTCTATCCTTCATTTCTTGACTTATTTGACCCTACGTGCATATATGTGGTTTATGTGTGCAATTGCATGACTTTTAAGTGTTTATTTCATTTTACCTTATTTATTTCTTTAGTTGCTTAGTTTTGCTTTAATTTTAGTTCAATTTCATCATTTGGGAGGCACTCGAATGCCAAAATTGTAATAGTTAGGGATTTAATCGTTTTATTCCTTCTATTTCCCCTTTTAGATTGTAGTAGGCCTTCCCCCTAAAAATGTAATAGTTAGGGCCTTAGTTGCCTTATGTGTTTTGCATGCTTAGGTGCTATGTGTTTAATCGCTTTCTTAGGTTTTGGCATCTAGATATGCATGTTTATGTGTTATGTGAATTACGTGCTCACATGTCTACTTGCTTTAATTATGCACATTACTTATATATGTGTATGATGGATGCAAATGCACATAACCGTGGCTAGTCCAATGCTAGTCATGGTTGTCCCCTCGAGCTCTTGCAAGTCCAATGCTTGTGAGAGAGCGTAGATGTGGGCTAGTCCAACGCTAGACCCTTAGGAGCCCTTCGCGCGTTAGATCATGATTGCATGATAAAAGCACTCCATTTCATGCATATTTTTCACTTTTTAGGGCATTTTATCATTTTGTATGATATTTCCCTTATACGTATAGCCCTTATCCCTAATTTCCCTATATATATACCCCTATGTATGATACATAACATTAGAATTGCATTTCATTTTAGAATTAGGATTAGGGTAGGGCATTTGCTTGATTAGACTAGGGAAAGCCCCTTAGATATGGGATATGGACGAGTTTGATTTTTCTAACCTTAGCACGCTCGTATTCCCTCTATTAAAGGGAAAATTGAGTCACGAACATTAGTTCCCCGTACCCGACATGATGCATTCCTTTAAGACATGTATATTTCTATAATTATTTTATCCCTTTTCTTTTCTTGGAGTCTCATATTTGTGCATTATTCGTGACCTCTCCAAAGAGTCATTATTGGGCATCACAATTAATGTGATTGGCACCACTCAAGCTTTGAAGAGAAATTTTGCTCCTCGATCCCCCCTAGGTCTAGGGTTTGCATTCATATAGTACATCCAAATGTGATAAATCTTTTGGTTAAAATAAGAAAATCTTTGACTAAATCGCGCAACTAGCCTTGGCTAGGTTGAGAGGGTGCCTTGGACTTCGTCCTTGCCTTTCCTCTCTTCATATGTGACTCCCGAATCTTTTTCTTTGATTTACGTAGACTAGAAGTCGTTTAAAAGGGGTTTTCTACTTTTTCCTTTGAAAAATACATTTTTAGGTGACTTGATACACCTTAACTCTATACCAAGTGGCGACTCCGATTTTTATTTCAAAAATCCTTTTTAAACTATATTTTTGGGTCAAATCGTCGCATTTTTGAGTCCCATTTAGACCCATATTTTTCTTCATTTTCTTTATAAATCAAAATTCATTTTTTAAATAAAAAATTCACTTTTTAAACCATTTATTTATTTTTCTTAAAAAAATGGGGCGCGACAGCTGGCGACTCCACTGGGGACTTAGAGAGTCCGAGCATTTGATTTAGTCGATTATGTTCTTCATTTAACCTTCTTACCTATTACATTTGGATGTTTAGGATTGCATTCCTCTTTCCCTTTTTCCCTTTTTCTCTTTTTAGGGATTTTGCATCTATCGCGCGCCTAATCGCTCTTTGCACACTATGTATGTGATGAATGGATGGTTCATTTATTTTGTTACTTGTTTCGCGATCGCATTTTGGGATGGGGGGTAGTTACCCTAGAACCTTCGACCGCATCTAATGGTACAATCCCTCCCCTCAATAAAAAAAGCACTTCATACGTGCATGCATAGTTTGATTTATCCCATTTTTCTTTATCGTGGGCGCCATCCCACATCTCCCTGTAGGATTAGGATCGATTGCCTTGGGTATGCGGATGCACTACGCCCATAGCGATACCTAAGGGATCACTCGAGCCACCGACCGAAGGCCCTGGGAGTGATGACCCTTCGCCTTTAGGTCTGAAGGCTTGGGAGCCGAAGCCTTATCGAGTCTAGATGCATTAGTGAGCCAAACCTCATGCATCCATATTAGAATTGCCTAGGATAGAGTCGACCTTATCCTGAACTAGGGACACTAGGCACGAGGGGAGGGATCCCACCCCTTTTTCTTTATTTATCTTTTTGCTTTTAATTGCCCAACGTGTTATGTGATTATGTGTTGAACTAACGTTTCTTTGTCTTCTTGTCTTTTGCATTCACAAACGTTAGGAATAAGAGGTCTGGCATGATCTTCTTTTAGGACCTACCCTTGTAGATAGACTGTTGCACGTTTAAGAAATTTTGATATATTTCGTTCATAAATTAATCATACATTTCATTTTAGGCTCACCCCGGCATACAAAAGGGGGTTCCTTTAGGTCACGTTTCATTTGTGTATTGCATATTTATTCGCTTTAATAAAATGGCACCATGCATAAACCCTAGAAAGGGAATGCCATTTAGGGGATCCCGTGTTAGGAACAAGCCACCTCGTGTCTCGTATATTTAATCCAAGGAGACTTGCACGTTTACATTTTGTACCATCCAAAGGGGTAGTGCACCTGGTAAGGTAGGATCCGATCATTTTCATAGAGAGATCTTTGGAATATGAGCGTCTAATAATCACTTTTTGGTCATTTTATCAAAATTGGTAAAATCCCTTGCTTAAAGGACATTAACTTGAAGAAATTCACCAATATTTCCTCACTATTGAGACGATAAATAAATTGAGGCCAAAATTTGATATTAGAAGGCTCATAGACTAATGCATCGCAATAAATTTTTGAAACTACCAATAAGCCGTCAATTCCATTCAATCCATTGGACCTTTTTAGTCATCAATTTCATCCAGTCCATTTTATCAATTTATTCAATTTTAGGGCAGCTTAGTCGTTTTTGCATTCATTTGACTAATTTACCCATTTTGGGGCAATCTAGTCGATTTTGAATAAATCATTTGATTAGTCTACCCATGCTTAGGGAAATTCAATCAATTTTGAATAAATCATCAGTTTCGTTCAATTTCACTTGACCAGTTTACCCTTTTTAGGATGATCTAGTCAATTTTGAATAAATCATCTGATCCATTTGACCCGTTTACCTATTTTTAGGGCAATTCGATCGATTTTGAATAAATCATCATTTCACTTAATCAATTGATTTCATTCACTTCATTTGATTAGTTTAATTCATTTTTGGGGTTATCCATTCAATTTTGAATAAATAATCAAATTTCATGCAATGCATTTGACCCTTTTACCCTTTTAAGGTAATCTAGTCAATTTTGAATAAATTATCAATTTCATTCTATCCTCTTGATCCGCTTATTCCTTTTTAGGGTTTAAGTCTAAAATTCACTGAATAAATTAGTCGAGGCATTGCAATCCTTTCAAGAGCAAACTCTCTTTCACATATCATGTGTTGATCAAAGTAAGCAATCTATTCGGACTTTGTCCTCATTTTTTAGGACGAATGTTTCTTCTCACTCCAAATTGGCCAAATTTTTTTCAAATCATTTTTTCATTCAATCATTTGATCGAATTCATCAGGTATTGTATGGTGCCTACCCTAGAGGATTGCATTTTCATGCTAGGCCTACCCTTGGCACAAAAAGGGTTCCCCCATAGGACATGCATCCGATTTTTTTTTGGATATTTACTAACTCTTGTCTTTTTCTTTTTCTTTTCTTTATTTTTATTGGAATAGCTAAGCGAGGGATAAATCTAAAGGCAATTCCTTTCAAAATTCTCAGGTAATATTTAAACATAGCTTCTCGTCGAAGCCCCATCATAACGCGATCCCGTAGTCAAGCCCAGAGGAGTCGTGTAAACATGAGTTCACAACCGGAACCATCAGATAGGTCTGCTACTACCGCTCAACCCGAGACTGCGAGTTTAGGGGTTCAGCTGACCGAAATGCTTACTAAATTTGGTGAGATGGCTACCGAGATGGCGGCCCAAAGGAAATTGATTGACGAGCTAATTAGCAACGGAGTTCAACCCGAGCCCGTATCCGTCAGGCAGCCTGAGCAAGAGCCATTTGTCATACCTTCGACTCAAGCCACCGTTACTCCAGCCTTCCTTATTCCACCCGAAGAAACTGTCACTTACGCCACCACAAATTTGCCATACACTTACCCTCCTAATCCTTCATTTTTGCCTACTCACATGCGAGGTCCACAACCTCGCGTCACTTCAAATATACCACCCAAGCCACATACCTTTTACCACAGTGCTGCTGAGCCATTCCTACCAGACCATACTGTTCAAACCAAGCCAGAAATGGGAGAATCTTCTACTCCCGTTGATATGAAGCTGCTCAAGCGCCTTGACCGTTTTGATGAATTTATGAGGAAAAGTCAGGGGTTGAACAAGCAAGGAGTCCTGAATTATGATGAGTTTTGCCTTTTTCCGAATGTACAGTTGCCTGAGGGGTTCAAAACCCCTAAATTCAGCAAGTATGATGGGACGGGTAATCCCAAAACACACATTCGACTGTTTGCTAACAAGTTGGGAAAGCCTGTGGATGACGAAAATTTGCCTTTAAGGTTGTTCCCCGAAAGTCTGGAGGGGGATGCACTCGACTGGTACTCCAATCTGAAGCCCGAGGAAGTAAAAACCTGGATTGACTTGTCCAATGTGTCGCGCCCCACTTTTTGAATGATGTGAGTGGTGTGTGAATAGTGTGGAATATGTGAACGTGTGTAAATGAAAATAAAAGGCCATGGGACTTTAAAAATGCGACGATTTGGCCAAACGAAATTCAAAAGGGGTTTTTTGAATGCAAAATGGAGTCGCCACTTGGTATAGAGTTAGGGTGTACCAAGTCACCCAAAAAGTGTTTTTCCTAAAGGAAAGGTAGAAAGAAACCCCTTTTAAACGACTCCTAGTCCACGTAAACCAGCGAAAAAGGTTCGGGAGTCACATTTGACGAAGGGGAAGGCAAGGATAAAAATCCAAGGCACCCCTCCGACCTAGCCAAAGCTAGTTGCGTGATTTAGCCCCACCTTTCCCAATTTTTCTACCAAAAATATGTATTGCATGTTTTGGATTTGACTAGATGAATGCAAAAAGAAAGAAAAAATGCAAACCTAAATTCTAAAATGTCTCTTGTAAGGTTTTTGGTCCCAACCACATGAGTTGTGGCGGCCAATAAAGGAAAACCTTATAGAGGTCGATTAATGCAAATGATGGCTAAAGTGCAGGTGTGCAAGTGTATAAAAAGGTGCACGTGTGAAATTGTATGAAAAATCCAAGTGTTTGTGTGCAAGTGTATGAAATATAGTGATAAGTGCATATAGGTGTAATTAAGTGCAATTTTGTGAAGTAGAAATCAAAATGAACAATAAGGAAAGGAAAAGTGATGAGGAAATGTGAATTGAAAAAAAATGAGTAAGTGATAAATGAGAATGAATGAACCTAAAGGAATGCATCAGGTCGGGTATGGGAATGACTCCTAACTTTTTCGACTTCGATTTTCCCTTTGATTAGAAAGCAAAACTAGCGTGCTAAGGCTATCGAGTAGCCACACTCGCTCGTTTCCCTTATCAGAAGGGGACTTCTCAGGCGAATGTACCCTAACTAGCATGAGATGCAAGACCTAAAGTGAGGGGAAAGGGGAATCGAGGAGCATGTCAGATGATAAAACTAAGGAAAAATGCATGATATGTAGTGAACAGGCAAATAATGCATTAATGAAAAACAAAGGAAAAATCCTATTGGGTCTAGCGTTGGACTAGCCCTTTCTATGAATTCCTACTAGCATTAGACTAGTGGAAACAATAAAAGAAGCCACAACTAGCGTTGGACTAGTGTGGTGACGTACATTCATCCATTCCATTCATCCACACTATGGAAAGCGAGTAGACATGCAAATCACTTATAAACACGTAGCACATAACACTTAGCATGCTCGACTAGATGCAAGAGCCTAAGAAAGCACTTAACAAATAACACATAGGCATGCAACACAAATTAAGGCCCTAATTATTACACTTGCTAACTAAAACAAAAGGGGAAGGGGAAAATGGACCAAATTTGCTCGCCAAGCCCTATCTATTACAAACCAAGAGGTGTACACATACCCCATAATGAATAACTTAAAAAAAGGGAAAGGGAAAATGGACAAGAAAGCTCGCCAAGCCCTATCTATTACAAGCCAAGAGGTGTACACATACCCCATAATGAATAACTTAAATAAAAGTAAAGTAAATGAAATAAATGCAAGGAATTAAAGAAGGGCAAGGAAAGCGAAGTAGACATGCATATTCACATAACACGTAGGAGCACGTAGGAGAAATGAAAGTTAAGGAGATAGAGGTTACCTCCCTTGCAATTAGGCCCCAATGAAGTGAAATCACTTATTTATCCTCCAAAATAAAAGAAATGGTCAAGGTACCAATTTATTTGGGAAAATTAAAGGAAATAGGCAATCACAAGCTCATTTGATCATAAAGCCCCCAAAGTCATGACTTAAGCGCAATTGAAACAAAGCATGGTAGTTAATTGAAGCAAACAAGCAATGAAGTTGCACAAATTAAAATTATCAAGGACCAAATTGATGAAATTATTTAATTGATTGGGTCCTAGTGGAACAAGGAGAGACTTGGGGGGTTGGAATGCAATTTTAGAGAATTATTTCATGCAAAACTCATGCAAGCTACGTGAGAAAACAAGAAGGCTGAAGCATCTGCTGGGTTTCTCAAATGCAATTTCCCATCCATCCTAACACAAGTAATGGCTCCAATCAACTAACCCAAGGATCAAAGTGAGAAGGTAACCCAACATTTCTTCCATTTTTAACTACTCAACTCTCATGTTTCAATGCAAAAATAGAGGTAAAAAAAACATGCAAAAAGCTGGAAAATGTTCTGCAATTTTCTTGCTGCAACTTTGCAGCTTATCGGCAAACCAGAAAAAGAGGGCCAAAACTTCAGAACACAACCCAAACCTCGTCAAATCATCTACCACTATCCTTGACATAAGGTTGAACATGCAAACAAATGGAGGAAAACCAGCCTTGTGGGTTGTTACGGGACAAGGGAAAACAGCAAAACATATAGGAGGGGGTTGATGCAAAAATCTGGAAAGTATACAAGAATGGTTCAGCAATTTGGCTGTTCGTTCTTTTAGTAAAGCACTGGAGTATGATTCAAAAGTTTTAAAGACTCAACTGTGTAAACTTGAACCAAAACTCCACTGTCCTCTTTCCACACAATACTCAAAAGCAAAGTAAGAAACGGCTAAAGTCTGGTGCATGTTCGCAGAAAAGACAGTTAGATGATGTTTCTGCAATTCAGCATTCCACAAATCCAGCTTACAAACACAATCAAATCCAAGCAAAACTACCACACGATCCTCTCACTTTGGCATCATGAAACTTGCAGATTTTTACTTGGAAAATTCACAATATAAAAACCATAGTTTTAGTTCCTTTCCTCCATCGACAGATTCATAAGCAAAACATCCATGGTGGAGGGCAAACAGATGCAAGCATCATAGCAAAGTTTCAACCTTTCTAACATGATTTTTATAATCTATGGACAGCAAAACAAATGAAAGGCGTTACCTTTATCCCTTTCAAGGGGAAAATCAGGGTCTGTGACGATGAATAGGGTGTCCTTACTGTGCTGTGGCCTCTCACGGTGTAGCCTTGCAAGTAGTGATGACCGATTCTGGCGGCGGCAGTTTCGGCTCTTGGGCAGGCAGCTGGATGGCGCTGGTGGTGGTCGACATGAGCGGCGTTGGTTCCTGGACAGGCCGTTGGTCACTCGTTGATCTGGAGAAGAAGGTCTATGGCTGTGGGTGGCTGCGATGGAGCTTGGAGGAGCGCGACAGCGACTGGCGCGCGACGGTGTCGATGGCAGCCAACGGCAGCGGCGGATGCAGGCTGGTGGTCGTTTGGCTAGACTTTCCTTGCATTGTTTTCTTCACAGCCTTGCACCGTGGCTCTCTCAAAGCTCTCGACAGATTCTCCGATGAACTCCCTCACCTTTCCAGATTTTTCCCCTTTCCTTGTTCTCTTCCCTTGCTCTTGTGTTTTTCTTTTGCCGTTCTTTCCAAAGAACTCTCCCCGTATCCTCCTCTTTTCTTTTTTTTCCTACTGCCCTTAACTCTACTCTTTCTGCCCTCTACCCTTGCGGCTGTCTTGCTACTTTCTATTTATATCCAGCTACCAACCCTAAAACCCTAGCCATCTCTCCTATATTTGCAGCTAAGGGCTGCCCGAAGCCCTTCCTTGCAAGCTGCGAAAACGCAGCTTGCAAGTTGCGTACCATTTTTTTTTTTTTAAACTTAAATAACAAAATTTTAAAAACAAAAACAATTTAATTAACATCAGAAACAACAAAATGCAAATCCAACTTTCTTTTTTCCATTTTCATCGTTTTTTCCTTTTTTTTCATTTTTCAATTTTTTTCATTTTTCTTTTCATTTTTTAAATAATGAAACTAAATCCAAAACAACTAAAACATATTTTTTGAACACTTTTCTTTTTTCTTTGAGAAATTCTACACTAAAATGGCTAAAATAACTAAAACTAAAAGTAAATAAAACTAATTGTGACAAATAAAAATAGAACAAATAAAAAACGAATAGTAAATAAATAAATAATAAAACACCAAAAATTTGGTGTCTACAGTTTGCCCCTCTTTGTCTGAGTTTTGAAAAAACTTGAGACAAAGAAGTAGACACCAAATACTTACCTGTGTTATTTGGCTGTGAATTACTCAAACGATGGGGACTGACCCCTGACAGAAAAATTTTAAAATCGGGACTGACCCGAGACAGAAATTTAAACGGGACTGACCCGAACAGGAATTTAAACGGGACTGACCCGAACAGAATTTAAACGGGACTGACCCGAACAGAAATTTAAAACGGGACTGACCCGAACAGGAATTTAAACGGGACTGACCCGAACAGGAATTTAAACGGGACTGACCCGCACAGAAATTTAAACGGGACTGACCCGAACAGGAATTTAAACGGGACTGACCCGAACCGAATTGAAAACGGGACTGACCCGAACATGAATTTTAAATGGGATAGACCCAGACGAGAATTTTAAAACAAGACTGACTGGAATAAGAAGTTTAAAAGGGGACTGACCCGAACGAGAAGATTTCAATCATGGGACTGACCCGAACAAAATTTAATATCATGGGACTGGCCCGAACAAGCTTTTAATCATGGGACTGACCCGAATAAGCTTTAAAATCATGGGACTGACCCGAACAAGCTTTAAAATCATGGGACTGACCTGAACAAGCTTTAAAATCATGGGACTGACCCGAACAAGCTTTAAGATCATGGGACTGACCCGAACAAGCTTTAAAATCATGGGACTGACCCGAATAAGCTTTTAATCATGGGACTGACCCGAATAAGCTTTTAACCATGGGACTGGCCCGAACAGAAATGTAAAATGATGATGCACACTAATGGGACTGACCTCTGCTCCAGTGGCTGTGGAAATGAAATGCACACTGGCGGGACTAACCTCTGCTCCAGTGGCGATGTAAATGAAATGCACACTGGCGGGACTAACCTCTGCTCCAGTGGCTGAAAATGAAATGCACACTGGCGGGACTAACCTCTGCTCCAGTGACTGAAGATGAAATGCACACTGGAGGGACTAACCTCTGCTCCAGTGGCGACGTAAATGAAATGCACACTGGCGGGACTAACCTCTGCTCCAGTGGCTGAAAATGAAATGCACACTGGCGGGACTAACCTCTGCTCCAGTGGCGATGTAAATGAAAATGCTTACTGGCGGGACTGACCCATGCTCCAGTAGCGATGTAAATGAAATGGCTTACTGGCGGGACTGACCACTTCAGTAGCATGTAAAATGAAATGCTTAGGCGGGACTGACCACGTTCTAGTAGCGATGTAAATGAAATGCTCACTGGCGGGACTAACCTCACGCTCCAGTGGCTATGAAAATGAAATACGCACTAGTGGGACTGACCCACGGCTAGCGGCAATGAAATGCGCACTAGTGGGACTGACCCACGGCTAGCGGCAATGGAAATAAAATGATGGTATGTATGAAGAGGCTGTGTAAGACTTGCTCGGTGGTAGGATACGAACGCACACGTTAATGAGATAAACTCGATGCTAACGGTAGTTGGATGAAACGCACACGTTAGTGAGATAGACTCGATGCTAACGGTGGTAGAAGAAAAACGCACACGTTAGTGAGATAGACTCGATGCTAACGGGGGTTGAATAGAAACGCACGCGTTAGTGAGATAGACTCGATGCTAACGGTGGTAGAATAGAAACGCACACGTTAGTGAGATAGACTCGATGCTAACGGTGGTAGAAATGAAAACCATCCCAACATGACTTTTGTGAAGTTGGCGGCATAAAATCCAGGCCCAACGTGACTTTTGTGAATGGTCAGTGGGATAAGACCCAGTCCTGCCATCCAATTGGTCAAGAAATTGAATTTGATTTGTCAAGAAACAAGCAATTAAATTTGATTTTCCAAGAAACAAGATTTGAACTTGATTTTTGATTTTTGACTTTTGAATTTTTCTGATTTTCGAGAGAATCTTTTTCAAAAATAATTTACCCCCAGTGTAGGGCCCTTTTCCCTTCTTTCTTCTCTTTCTTCGGCATCGGCCTTCCACATCATCGGATGCTCTTTCGTCGATTTCAACTATGAATACCTGCACAGGGGGCTTACATGCACTCAAATTTTCATGAAAAGGGCAGCGTGATTGATTTGAAAGTCTTGCTTGACTTTTTGACGAAATCCTCAAACGAGCTATAAAAAATTTTGCCCCAGTGTGGGCTTATTTTGCAAATAAAAATTTTGCCCCAGTATGGGCCCATTTGATTGCAAAAAATTGGTTTGGATGCCTCTCCATTTATTTGAACTGTGTTTCCTATACAGTGTGAAGAAAATGGAACGTCTTGCTTAACTCAACAGAAAATTTCATGATGAATTTCTCAAAATAATGCCAAATTACAAAAGATTTCTTCCTCACTTTAGCATCGATGCTTTGGGTAATGGGTCACCATTTCCTGTTGGCTCTCTTTCAGGACCAATCAAGTGGGCGTTATGTCTGATTTTGAGATGGCCAAGGAAAATGAGAGGTTAAGATTTGTCTGGTTCTTGTGCCCAAAATTGTAATGCATTCAACATCACATCTTAGTGAAAGCAAATAGTTTGTCACCCTTTTTTCTTAAGAAAATTTAGTCAACATATAAGCTTTAAGATTGCAACAAATGGGTAGAAACGATAGCTAAACATGCGAAAACCGGTTATACCCTTATGATCATGAGTGATCGATGGATTTTTATGAGCATAATCCTCACTTCGGATTGTCATGAATGAATAAGTCAACGATGGACTTTATGAGCTTGTAATGTAGCTTGAAAACGGTAGTTAAAGAATAAGATTTTCAAGGCCATTGCACCGAAGATCGCATTTTTTCAACATTGCCCCTATTTTGAACTCAAAGATTTCAGACTTTGTTTGCATTTTCCTCATCATTCACTAGGGATTTCAGAGTCGAGTTTTTTTTTTTTTTTTTTTTTTGCATTTACTTTTCTTGCTCTACTTTTTGCCTCCTTTTCCTTTCCCTCAACTTGGTGGGTTTTCACATGGCGAGTAGCGTCAACCCCATACCCAGGCAATTCAGAAATACAGCTAAAATTTTTCGGCATCAGAAATTTTCTTGACAGGGCCATTGCAAAGAACAGAAGTCAGGGCTTTTGGCTTTTGTAATGGGGTTTGGTGGGATGCTTAGAAAAGTTAAGGCCTGAAAGCGGATTTCAAAAACAGTTTGAAAAATCTGAGATCGCATTGTTGCGTCAACCCTATTTTAGGGTAAAATCAGAATTTGCCCCAGTTTATGCTCAATTGAGCTTTTTCTCTTTCATTTTCTTTCTTCTTTTGATTCTTCGGCCTTCTGCCATTCTTTTGAAATTTGACAAAATTTGCCCCAGTTTATTTTTTATTTTTTTTTTTGAACTGAGGTTCTCTTTTTTCCTTTTGTTTTTGATTTTGTTGCCTTTCATTTTTTCACTTCTTGAAATTTTCCTTTTCAACTCAAACTTACCCCAGTGTGGGGTTTGCGATTCTCAGGGGTTGTCAAACGAAGTATTTTATTCTGAAGGCTCAAAAAGGGATAATTAGGGATAGAATGTTTGATCGGAAAAGAAGAGGGCCTGACTTTTATTCCGTTCCTTACAATAACTCTGAAAGGAAACTTTCATTAATGGGAAATTTCTGGCATGTATCTGAATTAACTGACTGAGGAAGCCCCTTGTTCATCCATATTTTGTGAAACATAGGCGGTCCGTGCGGACAAATCTCTTCCTTTTCTTTTCTTCTTCTCTTTTTTTTTTTTCAAAATTGGAACCCAAGTGGAATCAAATTTCCCCAATTTGCGGTTCCCTCCTTATTCTAGCATTTTTGCTTTTCCCCTTTTTGGAAAATTCTTCAATCTCCCTCCCCAATGTGGGGTGCGATCATATGTGCACTCGAAAAGAACCACCAATTTATTGGTTCAAATGAGGATGCAAGGGATAAATGGTGTTTGGGTTGTAGAAACGATGGCCAGAGTATCATTCTTACACCTCATGACAACCAAAGTACCGAAATGGTCATTAAGAATCCATTCCCCCTTTTTGATATTTGAAAATTTTCCAATGTAGGGTAGTGATCACCAAGGCACTTATTTGAAACGAAATTATTCTTTTATAGGCTCAAATGGGAGAGCAAATGATAAAAATCTGTATAGGTGGTGAAACGAATGCTCGAAGTGTCATTCCAAATTTTCAAAACAAACAAGAATAATGCACATTTTTGCTTTCACTTAGATGTGATTGAATCGGATTAGTCACCGCGGACATTTTCAAGCAAAAGTTGCCCCAATTTTGCGATTTATCAATCAATGTGACTGATTTTATTTTGGGATTAAGTGAAGGAGAAAGGTATCTCATGGGCCTTCTGAGTGACCTCTTTTAATTTTGAGCACTCTTATTGTGTAGCTCGGATCACCAATCTAATGTACACAAGGATTTTAGAAAGCATACACTTGCGAATTTTCAGGCTGGAGGTTGAAAAAATCCAATTTAGTCTTATTTCTTAAAATTCATCATGAAATCTCCAATGAGCTCAATAAAGAATGAAATGTACATGAGTATTATACAAAACAAATAATTGTCTGAACAAAAACTTCATTATTGCCAATGTTTGAAAAATTTTAAAAGCAATACATATGAGAAAAATTCTAAAAAAAAAACTCCTTTGCACATGTATACACATTTTCTCCCTTATCCCATTTTTCTTTGAGCAATGAAACCTCTTAGATGTTTTGCACCAGCGCTTTCAAATGAATTTTCGAATTCACATTGTATGGCCTGCCTAAGAATCAAGTAATACTTGTAATTTTCAAACTCTATCGGATCAAAATTGTTATCAGATATAGAAGAAATATTTCCACCTTGTTGAAACATTTTTATGAATGCAGGGGAAGGGGGAAAACAAAAGAAAAATACCCTGAGTTAGTAAGCGAGAATAAAAAATCGGTATGCATGTCCTATGGGGAAACCCTTTTTATGCCAAGGGTAGGCCTAGCATGAAAATGCAATCCTCTTGGGTAGGCACTTTACCGTACCTGATGAATCCGATCAATTGTTTGAGTGAAAAATGATTTGAAAAATTTGGCGAATTTGGAGTGAGACGAAACATTCGTCCTAAAAAATGAGGACAAAGTCCGAATGAATTGCTTATTTTGATCGACGCATGATGTGTCAAAAGGGGTAAAATGAAATTTGTTTATCTATTGAAAATTGAATGGATAACCCTGAAAAATGAATTAAGCTAATCAAATGAATTGAATGAAATCAATTGATTAAGTGAAATGATGATTTATTCAAAATCGACCGAATTGCCCTGAAAATAGGTAAACTGGTCAAATGGATCGGAAAATTGACTAAATCACCCTAAAAAGGGTAAACTGGTCAAATGAAATTGAACGAATCTGATGATTTGAATTTATTCAAAATTGATTGAATTGACCTAAAAATGGGTAAACTAATCAAATGAATTGAATGAAATTGGTGGTCTTATTCAAAAATCGACTAGATTGCCTTAAAATGGATAGACTAGTCAAATGAATTCAAAATGAACAAATTGATAAAATGGACTGGATGAAATTTATGAATAAAATGATCCAATGGACTGAATGGAACTGACGGCTTATTGCGATGCATTAGTCTATGAGCCTTCTAAAATCAAATTTTGGCCTCAGTTTATTTATCGTCTCAATAGCGAGGAATGATTTGTGAATTTCTTCAAATTAATGTCCTTTTTGCAAGGGATTTTTACCAATTTTGCTTAAAATGGCCAAAAAATGATTGTTAAGTGCCCATATTCTAATGTGCAACAATCGTTTTGCCGTCTTTGAAAAGATCGGATCCTACCTTACCTCGTGCACTACCCCTTTGGATGGTACAGGAAATATAAACGTGCAAGTCTCCTTGGATTAAGTATCCGAGACACAAGGTGGCTTATTCCTAACACGGGATCCCCTAAATGGCATTCCCTTTCTAGGGCTTATGCATAATGCCAGTTTATTAAAGCAGCAAAATGTGCAATTCGAAATGAAACGTGACCTAAGGAACCCTTTATTTGCCAGGGTAGGCCTAAAATGGTATGACTTTATTAATTTATGAACAAAATATACCAAAATTTCTTAAACGTGCAATATCCTATCTACACGGGTAGGCTCTAAAAGAAGGTCATGCCAGACCTCTTATTTGCTAAGGTTTGTGAATGCAATGGGGACACAAAACCAAGAAAAGTTAGTTCAGCCAGATAAATACACATAACACATTGTAGCAATGAAATCAACACAAAGAAATAAAGCAATAAAAGAGAGAAAGGGGTTGGACCCCTCCCCTCGTGAATAGTGTCCCTAATAGGGCAAGGCAGACGCTATCCTAGGTAAAACTATCATGGATGCATGAGGTTGGGGCTCACTAATGCATCTAGACTCGATAAGGCTTCGGCTCCCAAGCCTTCAGACCTAAAGGCGAAGGGTCATCACTCCCAGGGCCTTTGATCGGTGGCTCGAGTGATCCCTTAGGTAGCGCTATGGGCGCAGGGCACACCATCCGCCTACCCAAGGCAATCGATCCTACTCCTACAAGGAGGTGTGGGATGGCGCCCACGAAAAAGGAAAAAGAAAGGGTAAATAATTAAAAGCATATGCACGTATGCTAGTGCTCGTTTGGAGGGGAGGGATCGAGAACCAACGCGAGGCTCTAGGGTAATGTCCCCCACCCAAATGCAATGCAAAGCGCGAGATAAAACAAGTACAACATACATCCAAACAACCAATCATACATACGTGAGTGAGGCAAAAAGTCCTAAAAAAGAAAATGCAACCCTAATATCCAAATGCTATGCATAAAAAGGGTAGAAAAAGGAAAAGAATAGCTAAATCAAATGCTTGGACCCACTTAGGAAATCCCCAGTGGAGTCGCCAACTGTCGCGCCCCACTTTTTGATGTGGTGTGAAAGTGTGTGAATATGTATGTGAACGTGTGTAAATGAAAATAAAAGGCCATGGGACTTGAAAATGCGACGATTTGGCCAAACAAAGTTCAAAAAGGGTTTTTTGTATGGAAAATGGAGTCGCCACTTGGTATAGAGTTAGGGTGTACCAAGTCACCCAAAAAGTGATTTTTTGGAAAGAAAAATAAACAAAACCCTTTTTAGAGAACTTTTAGGTCTACGTAACCAAAGAAAGGGATCGGGGGTCACATTTGATAAGGGAGAAGGCAAAGGCAAAGCCTAAGGCACTCCCTTACCCTAGCCAAAGCTAGTTGCGTGATTTAGCCCCACTTTTCCTAATTTTTCTACCCAAAATAAGCGTTGCATGTTGGATATGACTAATGGATATGAAAAAGGAAAGAAAAATGCAATCCTAAATCTAAAATGTCTCTATGAGGCTTTTTGGTCCCAACCACATGAGTTGTGGTGGCCAATAAGGAAAGTCCTCATAGAGGTCACGAATGATGCAAGTGAGGACTTAAGTGCAAGTGTGCAAGTGTGAGAAAATAAAGGTGTTTTTGTGTGCAAATGAATGAAAATAAATAGTAGATACATATAAGTGCAATTGGGTGCAATTTGTGAGGTAGAAAAACAAATGAGAGGAAAAAGTGTGAGAAGTTTGATTGAGAAGAAATATAGTGAGAAAATGTGAACAAAAGGGTGAGAAAGTGAAATAAGAATGGAGTGTATGAACCTTAGAGGAATGCATCAAGTCGGGTACGGGAATGACTCCTAACTTTGCGACGTTTAATTTTCCCTTTGATTGGAAGGAAAAACTAGCGTGCTAAGGCTATTGGGTAGCCACACTCGCTCGTTTCCCTTATCGAAAGGGGACCCTCAAGCAAATGGACCCTATAACTAGCATGAGAATGCAAAAGCCTAAAATGAGGGGGAAAAGGTTGGAGGGGCATGCCAAATGCTAAAAACTAAGAAAAATGCATGAAATGTAGTGAAACATGCAAATATGAACTAGCGAGGGGAATCCCTAAGGGTCTAGCGTTGGACTAGCCCATCTATGAATTCCTACTAGCGTTGGACTAGTGGAAATCGGAACAATGAGCCACAACTAGCGTTGGACTAGTGTGGCGACGTGCATTCATCCATTACATTCATCTATGACTATAGAAAGCAAGTAGACATGCAAATCATCTATAAACACATAGCACATAACACTTAGCATGCTCGACTAGATGCAAGGGCCTAATAAAGCAAATTAACACGTAGCAACAAAAGCAAGCAATCAATCTAATGAACTTATTACACTTGCTAACTAAAACAAAAGGGGAAGGGGAAAAATAGACCAAAATGCTCGCTAGGCCCTATCTATTACAAGCCAAGAGGTGTACACATACCCCATAAATAAATAAAGAATAACTTAGCAAAATTAAATGAAATGAATGAGAAGGAAAAGCAAGGAAAATCATGGAGACATGCAATTCTCATTTAGCACGTTGGATCACATAGGGGAGAGACAAAAAAGATAAAAGAAGTTATACCTCCCTTGAGTTGATGCTCTAAATGGAGTGAAATCACTTATTTATCCTCCAAAATAAAAGAAATGGTCAAGGTACCAATTTATTTGGGAAAATTAAAGAAAATAGGCCAACACAAGCTCACTTGGTCATAAAGCCCCTAAAGTCATGACTTAAGTGCAATTGAAACAAAGCATAGTAATTAGTTAAAACAAACAAGCAATGAAGTTGTAGAATTAAAACTGCCAAGGACCAAATTGAGGAAATTATTCAATTGGTTGGGTCATAGCGGCATTAGTTGGAAGCCAAGGGGTCAAAGTGCAAATTTTCTTTTGTTTTAACATGCATGCAGATTACATAGAAGAGCATTTCTTTCTGCACCAATTCAACCGTAATCTTCTTTCCATTTCATCATGAAAGCAAGTTCAACAAGTATCAAAGTTTCAAGTACTTGTTGCAAGATTGAAGCAAAGCATTTGAGTTGACCCAACAGCAAGAGAAAGGGAAGAAATGCGGCAAGAAATGCAAGAGGTTTCATGTATGAAGAAGATGCTACAAGCAACGACAGCTCTACGATGCCATTGAATGTAAAAATGCAGCAAATGCTCAGAGAGAGAAACTCACGGCAAACATGACCACAGCTTGCCAATATCAACCGAACACCAAAGAAAACATAAGTCTTAAGCAAGCCAAAACTTGAACAAACAAAGAAAAATCATTGCTGCCGCAGACTTTAACTACTTGAAACAGTTTAATGGTACACCACGGGATACCATGAAACAACAAACGAAACCCCAAAGGTAGTTTAGGCCATTCTGGAAACTTTAGCAGCCCAAAAGATTGATTCTTTCTCAAAAACTGCTGCTACAAAAACCAAAACTTCAAACCTGTTGCAGCAGGCCTTCATACTCAAACGTAACCAAACTAGGATTCAAGCAAATCTCATGGACTTATCAGGAAGAGACCCATAGAAAAACTCCCAAACGCCTCATCATAATCCTATTCTAAGCATGCAAACAAGAATAAAATTTGAATGGGAGGAAAAGCTAGCAAAATCCAGATTTGTTCATGAAACCTTGCAAATTTCTGATTTTTCAAATCTGCAGCATATCAGATCAAACAAGCAACTTGGAGCAGCAATTTCACCAAAACATTAACCATCAGATTTTATTTCCTCAGGACAAGATTAACAACAGCTTTTCAAAAAAATCAACCCATTCGGCTGCCATAAGAATCAAAATAGCAAAGCACGTTCGTAACAAAACAGCAGCAAGATCTTTAGCATATTCAGGGAAGATCTAGGCGTGTATAAAGTAGAAGGCAAAAGAGATTACCTTTGACGTCTTGCGAAGTCTACTGAATAGGGAGCTTGTTGACAAGATTGCGTACGGATGCAAATTTCGAAGCTGCGGATTTCTGATGAAGATCGTCTAAGGGTTCTTCTGCTACCTTTATTCTGGCTGCCACTCTCATCAAACCCCACCTCCTCTCCAGCCGTTAAACAAATCTCCTCCTCTTGAAGCTAAGGCTCTGCAAGTGATGATTGATGGCGATGATGGTTGCTGATTCCCGCCAGTTTCAGCCTTTCTTTTCGCCGCTACTTTGCTCTTCAGGTTTCTTTCTTCAGTCGCCCAAAACCTCCCCCTTTTTCTCTTCGCCCGTCACCTCTATTTCCAAGCCCTTTCTATCCCAAACCCTCGGTTTTCCTGGTTTCCTTTTTCTTCCGTCAAGCCCCTCTGCCTCTTCCCCTTAGCTTTTCCCTCAGCCCGTTTTCTCTGTTTTCCCTCACCTCCAGCCGTCAACTTCAATCCTTCTTCCCTCCGCTGTTATTTTTTTTTTTTCTCTCAGCCCCCCAAAACCCTTAGTTTCATTGCTGTCCCTTTTCCAGCTCTCCCCGTAACCTTCTTTCTTTTCTCAGCCTGTTTGCTTCCTTCCGTCACCCTATCTCTCTCCTTTGCGGCTGCCCTTCTTTTGCTTTTATATGAACTTCCAGGCTCCTAAACCCTCACCCCAATGGTGAGGATGAAAGGTTTTGTCCTTCCCTCCACATCCAGCCCACATGAATAAGTACTACTCGCCCTTCCTTCGCCTTGAGCCCTGTGGAGGGGAATAAAATCGTTTTGGGGTGAGCTAGAAGCTCAGCGAGTAACCAGTAAAACCAGTCATCAAATATATTTCACAATAATGCATTTCAATGATGTCATGATTCCAAGATCAAATGTATGTTTATTGCTCTCGTGAGCCAGTGAAATCATTGCACTTGAACACCCAACGCTCAAATAGATCATTTAACATTAACAGTGAGATGCAGCCCCTTTTTGAGCTCCAGATAACATGAACATGAACCATAAACAGGGTGGAGATGTTGGTGTCCAGCACAAGACTTTCCCAGAACTCATTGAATCCAAAATCATATCATGTATTCACATGCAAGCACGCATGTGATGCCGTTGAGTAAATAATGCCAGAAACATTTCAATAATAACTTTGGAAACAGTTTAGGGTCACTCACCTCCATGGCTCAGAAACCATCCATCAAATATCATCGCCTTACTCAAATCCAAGCCTTAGATCACAAACGCAAAGCAATCAAGCCCTTTAAAAGTTCGGACAGCACTTCCCCTAAATTTGCTTACTTTTCCAGCCGTCATGGCTTCATTATATTTCTCATTCAAACCCAAAGGTACACACACAACAACAAGTTCATTCTATAGCCATTCAGTAAGCTCCCAGAAGTACAAATACAAGTCAAGCTAGGGAAAAGTCCGGAAATGAAAGTTAAGCTCAAACCCAGAAAAATAGTTTTTGACATCATTTTGCGGTAATGGCACCAAAGGCACTACGATTATCGGATGAAGGTCCAAGACCCACCGTTTCGAAGCTAAGAGAACGGGCTACAATGTTGAAGAAGGCAACTCTGTCCAGTATCGAGTGTAACCAGATCAAAAATACAAGAAACTACACCAGAACCGCAAAAACAGGTTCACCGATCGCATTCTGGTGCAAACATCATAAATCCACCTACCTAAGTCCAAATTCAGAAATTACAAAGCCATCCGAAAGATAAGAAACAGGGCTACATTTCATCAGAAGACCTCAGCAACCAATTCGGAAGCATTCCCATCCAAAATAACCAATTACAGACGCAATTCTCACATTCGGGTAAAACTAGGGCAGCAAGGGTAATTCCGTCTTTTCACAAGATACGCTGCTCGGATTGACCTGAAAATTAGAAAATTTTTGGGTTCTCACACTCATTCTTTCGGGGCGTCACAAACTCCCTCCTTAAAAGAATGTCGTCCTCGACATTCCATCTTGTACCAATCAAGTCGAGACATCCCGCAAGAATCACTAATATTTCAGACTAAACCCACAGTCCGGCATCCTAAACTTCAAGCCTAGGATACACTACAAGAATCTGAAGCCTAAGCTCTGATACCAACTGTGATGGCCCCACCTCCCCCTAAGGCGAACCAAAGGGTTCGGCGGGCCGCCTGCCCAACTCTCGCCGGGACTCAGTCGTTCACTACAGTCCTCAAATGAATTACAATATAAATCTCAAATATTACAACATGTTCTTCAATAATTACATGTCATAAGCGAAGCGGAAACTAAATTTTCAACTATACATCAAATGATTCCAAATCCAAACTGTACAAGATATATGCCATCCAGCCACATGAATAAGTACTACTCGCCCTTCCTTCGCCTTGAGCCCTGTGGAGGGGAATAATATCGTTTTGGGGTGAGCTAGAAGCTCAGCGAGTAACCAGTAAAAGCAGTCATCAAATATATTTCACAATAATGCATTTCAATGATGTCATGATTCCAAGATCAAATGTACGTTTATTGCTCTCGTGAGCCAGTGAAATCATTGCACTTGAACACCCAACGCTCAATTAGATCATTTGACATTAACAGTGAGAGGCAGCCCCTTTTTGAGCTCCAGATAACATGAACATGAACCATAAACAGGGTGGAGACGTTGGTGTCCAGCACAAGACTTTCCCAGAACTCATTGAATCCAAAATCATATCATGTATTCACATGCAAGCACGCATGTGATGCCGTTGAGTAAATAATGCCAGAAACATTTCAATAATAACTTTGGAAACAGTTTAGGGTCACTCACCTCCATGGCTCAGAAACCATCCATCAAATATCATCGATTTACTCAAATCCAAGCCTTAGATCACGAACGCAAAGCAATCAAGCCCTTTAAAAGTTCGGACAGCACTTCCCCTAAATTTGCTTACTTTTCCAGCCGTCATGGCTTCATTATATTTCTCATTCAAACCCAAAGGTACACACACAACAACAAGTTCATTCTATAGCCATTCAGTAAGCTCCCAGAAGTACAAATACAAGTCAAGCTAGGGAAAAGTCCGGAAATGAAAGTTAAGCTCAAACCCAGAAAAATAGTTGTTGACATCATTTTGCGGTAATGGCACCAAAGGCACTACGATTATCGGATGAAGGTCCAAGATCCACCGTTTCGAAGCTAAGAGATCGGGCTACAATGTTGAAGAAGGCAACTCTGTCCAGTATCGAGTGTAACCAGGTCAAAAATACAAGAAACTACACCAGAACCGTAAAACCAGGTTCACCGATCGCATTCTGGTGCAAACATCATAAATCCACCTACCTAAGTCCAAATTCAGAAATTCCAAAGCCATCCGAAAGATAAGAAACAGGGCTACATTTCATCAGAAGACCTCAGCAACCAATTCGGAAGCATTCCCAACCAAAATAACTAATTACAGACGCAATTCTCACATTCGGGTAAAACTAGGGCAGCAAGGGTAATTCCGTCTTTTCACAACATAGGCGCTCGGATTGACCTGAAAATTAGAAAATTTTTGGGTTCTCACACTCATTCTTTCGGGGCGTCACAAACTCCCTCCTTAAAAGAATGTCGTCCTCGACATTCCATCTTGTACCAATCAAGTCGAGACATCCCGCAAGAATCACTAATATTTCAGACTAAACCCACAGTCCGGCATCCTAAACTTCAAGCCTAGGATACACTACAAGAATCTGAAGCCTAAGCTCTGATACCAACTGTGATGGCCCCACCTCCCCCTAAGGCAAACCAAAGGGTTCGGTGGGCCGCCTGCCCAACTCTCGCCGGGACTCAGTCGTTCACTACAGTCCTCAAATGAATTACAATATAAATCTCAAATATTACAACATGTTCTTCAATAATTACATGTCATAAGCGAAGCGGAAACTAAATTTTCAACTATACATCAAATGATTTCAAATCCAAACTGTACAAGATATATGCCATCCAGCCACATGAATAAGTACTACTCGCCCTTCCTTCGCCTTGAACCCTGTGGAGGGGAATAAAATCGTTTTGGGGTGAGCTAGAAGCTCAGCGAGTAACCAGTAAAAGCAGTCATCAAATATATTTCAAAATAATGCATTTCAATGATGTCATGATTCCAAGATCAAATGTACGTTTATTGCTCTCGTGAGCCAGTGAAATCATTGCACTTGAACACCCAACGCTCAATTAGATCATTTGACATTATCAGTGAGAGGGAGCCCCTTTTTGAGCTCCAGATAACATGAACATGAACCATAAACAGGGTGGAGACGTTGGTGTCCAGCACAAGACTTTCCCAGAACTCATTGAAACCAAAATCATATCATGAATTCACATGCAAGCACGCATGAGATGCCGTCGAGTAAATAATGCAAGAAACATTTCAATAATAACTTTGAAAATTGTTTAGGGTCACTCACCTCCATGGCTCAGAAACTATCCATCAAATATCATCGCCTTACTCAAATCCAAGCCTTAGATCACAAACGCAAAGCAATCAAGCCCTTTAAAAGTTCGGACATCACTTCCCCTAAATTTGCTTACTTTTCCAGCCGTCATGGCTTCATTATATTTCTCATTCAAACCCAAAGGTACATACACAATAACAAGTTCATTCAATAGCCATTCAGCAAGCTCCCAGAAGTACAAATACAAGTCAAGCTAGGGAAAAGTCCGGAAATGAAAGTTAAGCTCAAACCCAGAAAAATAGTTTTTGACATCATTTTGCGGTAATGGCACCAAAGGCACTACGATTATCGGATGAAGGTCCAAAACCCACTGTTATTCTTGGTTTTGATGATCACAATGTACTTTGAAATGTTTATCTAACTCTCTTCAAATATAAGTGTTTTTTGCCTATCTAAGAATCAGGTACGAATATGTCAAGAAATGAATATCAACCAAAAGAAGAAGCAAAAACAGGACACTCATATCGGACGTCCGAAGGAATCTGTCGGACGTCCGAAAGGATGAAGAACATCAAGAAGGAAATACTGTCGGACGCTCGTAAGGAAGCATCGGACGTCCTGAAGGATCGGACGCATGCTTCGGATGCACATCAATCTCATCGGACGTCCTAAAAATTCCACAAAGCTTTGATAACTCTCTGGACGACGTTCGGACACAGAAGCTCGGACGATAAAATCCCATCGGACGTCCGAACAACAACTTGACTGATTTTCGGACGATGGGATCGGACGATGACTAAGCTGTAGGACGTCCGACATCCCCAACGGCTAGCTGATTCTTCATCTGCCTTCTATCCGTTGGAAGCATTAATGAAGCCCATTTTAGGTCCCCTTCAAATACAAACGATTCTGAACAAGACAAGGACTTTTGCACACTTTGTTTACAAGATCTCAAGAGATATTTTAGCTTGAAAATAGTCTCCAAAGCAAGATTTGTTCTCCAAGTGGTGTGAATTTCTTGTGAGCATTTCTTTTGTGATTGAAAGTTTCTTTAGTGTAGCTTTGTTGAGGGTTATCTGAGTGATTGTAAAACTTCTTAGCTTGACTAAGTGAGGCTTAGGGCAAGGAGGAAGTGCTCCCTCCATTGTACATCTAGTTGATCATCTTTCATCAAAGAGAAGTTGCTCAACCTAGTGATTGGTCTTCAAGTTTGAGGAAAGCTTGGTAGACAATCGGTTTGATATTCTATCTTATTCTTTTTTGTTTAATAAAATTCTCATTGCGTATCTATACTTGTTTTTCGAATCAATATTGCTCTCTTCTTCTAATCTACTTGATTGATCATTACTAGAAAAGAAGGTAAATTTTTATTAAGCAAAAAATTGCATAAATTTGATTAAAATTTTAATCAACCTAATTCACCCCCCTCTTAGGTTGTCTTTGGGCCTTACAATTGGTATCAGAGCTTGGTCTCCTAGAGATTAAGCTCAAACGGCTTGGAGTAAAGATGACAACCAGTCATGCTATGTTTGTTGAGGGGCAATCTGTTACTAGGCCTCCCATGTTCAGTGGCTCCAATTATGTTAGCTGGAAAGAAAGGATGATTATCTTTTTGCAATCTATTGATATTGAGCTATGGTTTATTGTGAGTGAAGGACCGCATGAAGCTAACTTTCTTGATGCAGATACAGGGTTGCTTCGGCCAAAAATGAGAGCTGAAATGAATGCTCAAGATAGGACTAACCTCACATTGAATGCCAAGGCCATGAATGTTCTTTATAGTGCCTTAGATTCAAATGAATCAATTAGAGTAAAAGGCTGTAAATCGGCCAAAGAAATGTGGGATAAGCTAAGAGAAATCCATCAGGGTGGTGACAACGTGAGAGAACAGAAAAAGGCTATCTTGGTCACAAAATATGAATCATTTAAAATTGAACCTCTTGAGGATATTGACAAAATGTATTGCAGGTTCAATGACTTGATCAAAGATCTCGAGGTGTTGGGCAAAGAGTACACCTTGGGAGAGAAGAACAGGAAAATTCTCAATGCATTGGGCAAAGAATGGGAAAATAAAGTGACTGCAATAGAGGAGGCTAAGGATTTAAATTCTGTGCCTATTGAATCTCTCATTAACTCACTAACCTCTTATGAGTTGAAACTGAAATCTAAAGTGCAGGAGGAAGAGAATGCTAGAGTAAAGAGAAATATTGCTCTAAAGACTACTCAAAGTGAAGATGATCCAGCTCACTTGGATGATGAAGACTCGGATGGTGATGATAATGATCTTGCTCTCATCACAAGAGGCTTCAAGAGAATCTTGAATAAAAGGAAGTTTAGAAAGGGAGGACCTAGCAATCAATTTCAAAATTATTCATCAAATGCAAGGAACAAAGGAAAACAAGAATTCAACAAGAAGCTAATGGACAAATGCTATGAATGTGGACAGCCTGGACACTATGCAAACGAATGCCCCATGAAGAAAATAAAAGATGGGAAAGCTGATCGAAAGCCAAGATTCAACAACTTCCAGATTACTTGGAATGAATGCAACTCTGAAGGGGAAGTTGAAGAAGAGGAAGAATCAGCTCAAATGGCCTTCATGGCTATTGGAGATAATGAGGTAACTTCCATACACTCTCAATCTGAAAGTGATGATGAAGAAGATGATGATCCTGAATCCTTTGTTGAAAAACTGCATAATGCCTTGAAGGAATCTTATGATAAAAACAAGCAGCTAAAACAGAAAATTGCTTTTCTCATTCATGAAAATACAAGTCTTCTTCAACAAAATAAACAACTAAAGACTGACAATGATTGTCTTGTAAGAGCCGAATTTAATGTTCAAAATGAGCTTGATAGAAAGATAAATATTTGTAAAATGCTGAAGGAAAGACATGGTGATTTGAAGAAAAGAATGGACAACTTGGATGAGACTTTGAAAGCAAAAAAACAAGATTTTCTCAAAAAGAACATGTCATCTACCTTTCTTACTGCTCATCAAAGAACAT
Organism: Coffea eugenioides; assembly: GCF_003713205.1. Taxonomy (NCBI): domain Eukaryota; kingdom Viridiplantae; phylum Streptophyta; class Magnoliopsida; order Gentianales; family Rubiaceae; genus Coffea; species Coffea eugenioides. Next base: position 26,955,548 of record NC_040037.1, read on the forward strand.
TAGCACGCAACAAAAATGCACATGGTTTCACAACATATAGAAGAAGTGGATTGAGATATGTCAAACCAGTACATGTTAAGGACTCTTCCATTATGTGTGATTTTTGTTGTCAAAAAGGGCATTTGAAAGAAGATTGCTATGTGAAAAGAAATCTGAACAAAGGGATGAAATGCATGTGGTTAGTGAGATACAATGCTAACTATTGTGGACCCAAAAATTAAAAAGGGTACCAAACATTTTCTCTTTTCAGGAAAAAGGCTCAAACAAGTCCAAATGATTTATTGATAGCGGCTGCTCAAGGCATATGACCGGTGATCCCTCTTTGTTCATAAAGCTAAAATCAAAATCAAGTGAAAAGGTGACATTCGGTGATGATGTGAAAGCTAAGACAATTGGAATAGGTGATGTTGGTAAGGATGGTGAAACTTTTGTTCATAATGTGCTCTTAGTTGATAACTTAGGTTATAACTTGCTTAGTGTTAGTCAATTGTGTGATAAAGACTTGAATGTGTTGTTTAAAAAGCATGAATGCATTGTGCTTGATTCCAAATATAATGTTGTGTTCAAAGGTAAGAGGTTTAACGACATATATATTGTGGTTCTTGATAAAATTGATTCATCTAGCTTCAAATGTTTTAAAGCTTCAAATGATGATCCTTGGTTGTGGCATAGGAGACTTTGTCATTTTAACATGGATTTACTAAAGGAAATTTCGAAAAAGGAACTGGTTAGAGGCTTGCCAAAAATTAGTTTTGAAAAGGATAAAATTTGTGATGCATGTCAATTTGGAAAGCAAACAAAAGTTTCTTTTAAACCAAAGAAGTGTGTATCAACTTCTAAACCTTTAGAACTCTTGCATCTTGACTTATTTGGTCCTACTCAAATCACTAGCTTGGGAGGTAAGAAATACTGCTTTGTGATTGTAGATGATTATTCTAGATATACTTGGGTGATATTTCTTGCTCATAAGGATGATGCCTTCAAGAATTTCACTTCATTGTTTGCTAAAGTGCAAAATCTGCTTGGCTTTAAAATTGTTAGGATTAGAAGTGATAATGGAACGGAATTCAAGTATTGTGATTTTCCAGAATTTTGTGATCATAATGGCATAACCCATGAGTTTTCTATTGCAAGAACTCCATAACAAAATGGTGGTGTAGAAAGGAAAAATAGGACACTACAAGAGGCTGCTAGAACTATGTTAAGTGAATGTAGTTCGCCAAAATACCTTTGGGCTGAAGCTGTAAACACTGCATGTTATGTGATGAATAGAATCCTTTTGAGACCCATTTTGAATAAAACATCTTATGAACTGATTTTTGATAAGAAACCTACGGTCGGATATTTCAAAGTCTTTGGTTGTAAATGTTTTATTTTAAATCTAAAGGAACATCTTGGTAAGTTTGAGAAAAAATCTGATGAAGGAATATTTTTGGGTTATTGTGAGAACAAAAGAGGATATAGAGTCTTTAATAGAAGGACTCTTGTGATAGAAGAAGCCATTCACATAACATTTGATGAAACTAATGATGATAATTCCAAAATGTCGTGTGAGGATGATGATGTAGGTGTTCGTGAAGGAATGGAAAAGCTGAAAATTGGTGATGAAGGAATTTCTAAACCAGCAGCAATGGAAATGATGGATGAAGCTCATAATGATCAAGAAAAGGGTGATGAAGATGAGAATGATGATTCAGTCAAAGACCTTCCCAATGCTTGGAAATTTAGCCAAAATCATCCAAGAGAGCTTATAATTGGTGATCCATCCGAAAAGGTAAAGACTCGTTCTTCATCTAGAAAATTGATAGACAATTTTGCTTTAGTTTCTCTTTTTGAACCCAAAAATATCAATGATGCTTTAAAGGATGATAACTGGATTTTGGCTATGCAAGAGGAACTTAATCAATTTGAGAGAAATAAGGTTTGGACGCTTGTTGATAGACCTCAAAATCAACCTATCATTGGCACAAAGTGGATATTTAGAAATAAATTGGATGATAAAGGTGTTGTTGTAAGAAATAAAGCCAGATTAGTTGCTAAAGGATATGCACAAGAAGAAGGAATTGATTTTGATGAAACATTTGCTCCCGTAGCGAGATTAGAATCTATTAGAATGCTTCTTGCTTTTGCTTGTTTCAAAGGTTTCAAATTGTTTCAAATGGATGTGAAAAGTGCCTTTTTAAATGGTTTTATTGATCAAGAAGTATATGTGGATCAACCCCTCGGTTTTGAAAATACAAAATTTCCAAGTCATGTGTTTAAACTATCTAAAGCATTATATGGTTTAAAACAGGCTCCAAGAGCTTGGTATGAAAGATTAAGTGGTTTCTTGATTGAAAATGGTTTCAAAAGAGGTATTGTGGACACCACACTTTTTACTAAGCAAGTGTTAAATGACCTTCTTATTGTGCAAATATATGTTGATTATATTATTTTTGGTGCTACTAATGAGTATCTATGCAAGGATTTTTCCACCACTATGCAAAGTGAATTTGAAATGAGTATGATGGGAGAATTAAATTTCTTCCTTGGACTTCAAATACATCAAGCCCTTGAGGGAATTTTTATAAATCAAGCAAAATATACCAAGGAATTGCTGAAAAAGTTTGGCATGGAGGACTCAAAACAAATTGGAACTCCAATGTGCACTTCTACAAAACTTGACAAAGATGAAGAAGGTAATCATGTGGATGAAAAGCACTATAGAGGTATGATCGGAAGCTTACTCTATTTAACCGCAAGTAGACCTGATATTATGTTTGTTGTTTGCTTGTGTGCTAGATTTCAATCTTGTCCAAAAGAATCACATTTAAATGCTGTTAAAAGAATTTTTAGGTATTTGAAAGGTACATTAGGCTATGGTCTTTGGTATGCTAGATCTTGTGAATTTGCTTTATATGGATATTCGGATGCGGATTTTGGTGGTTGTCGTGTGGACAGAAAAAGTACTAGTGGAACTTGTCACTTTCTTGGTAATTGCTTAGTTTCTTGGTTTAGCAAAAAGCAAAATGCAATATCTCTGTCTACAACCGAAGCGAAATATATTGCCGCTAGTGCATGTTGTGCTCAACTTTTATGGATGAAGCATACCTTGAATGATTTTGGATTGTTATATGACTGCATGCCTATATTCTGTGATAATACTAGTGCTATTAATTTGACCAAAAATCCAATTCAACATTCTAGGACAAAGCATATAGATATAAAGCACCACTTTATTCGTGATCTTGCTCAAAAAGGTGAAATTTATGTAAATTATGTTTGTTCTAAAGATCAATTTGCTGATATTTTTACCAAAGCTTTGCCATTAGATCAATTTATTCATCTAAGATCAAAATTAGGGTTAATCGAAAAATCATCTTAAATTTTTCATACCCTTCGGACGTCCGAAAGAGGATGAACGGACGTCCGATGATGTTCTTCAGATATTTTCCCAGAATGCACCTGTTCGGACGAAACTGTCGGACGCACGACTTCGTTCGGCCGTCCGACAGTACAACGGCTCATTTTTTAAAAGTAACTTTCTTAGTCATTTGCTTCAAACTCTTCTTCTTCTATTTCCTCTCGGACGAAAACCCTTTCATCTCTCGCCCTCAAATTCATACCATTCTGAAGCTCTCATTCCCAAATTGACTCAAACAAAACTTTTCCTGATTGATTGCGATTCATTTCTCCTGATCATTTCACCGAATCGCATAACATTTCGTAAATTCCCAAATTTCCCTCAAAACCCTACTTTCTCATAACCGCTCTGTCAAATCTTGTTCAAGGCCTTTTTGTCCCAAAAATTCTGTGTGATTCACTTCCATACTACTGTGTGCATCATTTGCATCCTTCATTCCACACATTTCGCATAATGGTGAATCTAAGAGGAGGAAAGGTCACTGCCGGATGCAAACACCCACTCAGGGATGAGGATGATGATCTTCCTACGGTCAAACGATCATCCAAACGCTTCAAGAGAGGAGCTGTAAAGGGTCGAATGTCACAGCCTACACCACAACCCTCCCCTCAGCCTGAATTTGGACAGGGAACCTCATCTCAACCGCCTCCAAAATCAACCACACTCCCTACATTCTTTGATGATGCTGCAAAAGACAAACACTCCTGGATATCCCAGAAAGGTGTCATTCCTCAACGCACTATAAATTCTTCTGAATTTCGCCAAATAGGTTTAGAATCCATTCTGAGTCTGTTTGCTTTCCAGAAATGGTCGCATCTCATTTCTATGCCCAATGTTTATTACCCTGAAATGCTGTATCAATTCTTTGCTAATCTTAGGAAAGGCACTGACCAAACTGAGATTATGTCCAGGGTTAATGGGGTAGACTTAGTCTTTGATTCTGAAATTGTGAATGATATTTTAAAAACTACTATTGAACCTGGATGCAAGAGTAAAATTGTAAATTTCTTTTCCTATGAAGAGCATCCTACTGCTGATAATCATTTTGATGGGGCTAAGATGTTGACTTATTTTAAACGAAGTTTTTCTGCCCCTGCTGATGCTAAACTGAATGATCTTGCCCCTGTGATTCTAATTGCTTTTTCAATCATTTCAAACCTGTTTATGCCTACTGATGGCCATAGAACAGATGCAAACAAAATGGAGTTGTATCTCTTTTACTATTTTCGAGAAAAGATTCGTATTGATTTTGGTTTTGTCATGTGCAAGTTTTTACTTCGCTGTGCCACTGATTCTCGCAGAAAATTATCTTATGGAAAATTTCTTCAAAAGATCTTTGAGTTTTACAAAGTACCAATTCTTGGTGTTTGTCCTAAAGAAGCATCTTCTTATGCCTTTACCAAATGATATTTTGAAAGGAAAAATCTTGTCTTTAAGGATAATCTATGGGCTTATAAGGGGGCATCATCCAGTGAACCTAGGTCTAAGGCTGCACATGATCCACTACACAATCCTTCATCTATTGCACTCACTCCCATTCATCCCAGGAAGTCTGCCACTAAGGCATCTTCCTCCTCCAATGATGAAGTGATTGAGCTCCTTCGTGAACTCAAACAGCATGTTCTTCTTCTAGAACATGGTCTAATGATCACCATGTCCTCTGAACATCAAACAGCCTACCTAGACAAAAAGAACCTTCTTTTTCCCCCACCTGTGGTTGAGGAAGTTTCACATGGCAAAGAGCCACGCCCCACTGATCCAAGTTCATCAATTCCAGACCCGAACTCATCAACTCCTGTGACTCCTCATGGCCCTTCCACATCAGATAAAGGCAAGGCACCAGTTGAAGAAGCTGCTGAAGATGATGAAGAAACTGAAGAGGAGGACCTCTCCCAATATCAGCTTTCTCGAAGGACACCTGGATCCACCTAGTTCACCATAGGGTTATTTGCATTTTGTTTGACTATTTCATGTGTTTTTAGTGTTTGTGGTGTTCAACAATGGATATGTAGATATAATGCTTATGTTTATGTTATGTTCGTTTAGTACTTTTTCATGGATGATTATGGCTGTAATGGTTATGGATATGTGGATGGATTTTAAGTATGTTGAATGATGAATGTGTGGATGTGATGAATGTTTTTTGGTTCTCCGTGATATATGTGATTGATTGGCCTTTTGTGAT
>NC_040037.1:26968890-27050303 GCF_003713205.1 Coffea eugenioides
CGGGACTAACCTCTGCTCCAGTGGCTGAAAATGAAATGCACACTGGCGGGACTAACCTCTGCTCCAGTGGCTGAAAATGAAATGCACACTGGCGGGACTAACCTCTGCTCCAGTGGCTGTGAAAATGAAATGCTCACTGGCGGGACTAACCTCTGCTCCAGTGGCTGAAAATGAAATGCACACTAGCGGGACTAACCTCTGCTCCAGTGGCTGTGAATGAAATGCACACTGGCGGGACTAACCTCTGCTCCAGTGTGATATAAGCGGCCAGCGGGATAGAACCCAGTTCTGCCGAGGTTGGCGGGATAAAACCCAGCTCCAACGTGATAAAAGCGGCCAGCGGGATAGAACCCAGTTCTGCCGAGGTTGGCGGGATAAAACCCAGCTCCAACGTGAATTTTGTGAAGTTGGCGGCACAAAATCCAGGCCCAACGTGATGAAGTGATGTTGGCGGCACCAAGTCCAGGCCCAACGTGATAAAGTGAAGTTGGCGGCACGAAATCCAGGCCCAACGGGATAAAGTGATGTTGGCGGCACCAAGTCCAGGCCCAACGGGATAAAGTGAAGTTGGCGGCACGGAATCCAGGCCCAACGTGATAAAGTGAAGTTGGCGGCACGAAGTCCAGGCCCAACGTGACATTGTGAATGGTCAGTGGGATAAGACCCAATCCTGCCATCCAATTGGTCAAGAAATTGGATTTGATTTGTCAAGATACAAGAAATTAAATTTGATTTTCCAAGAAACAAAAATTTTGAACTTGATTTTTGCTTTTTGATTTTTGAATTTTTTCTGATTTTCTGAGAGAATCTTTTTTTCAAAAATAATTTGCCCCAGTGTAGGCCCCTTTTCCCTTCTTTCTTCTCTCTCTTCGGCATCGGCCTTCCACAACTCAGAAGCTTTTCGTTGACTTCAACTGTGAATACCTGCACAGGGGCTTACATGCACTCAAATTTTCATGAAAAAGGCAGCGTGATTGATTTGAAAGTCTTGCTTGAGTATTTGACAAAATCCTCAAATGGACTATCAAAAATTTGCCCCAGTGTGGGCTTATTTTGTGAAATCTTGGAAATAAAAATTTTGCCCCAGTATGGGCCCATTTGATGCAAAAAATCGGTTTGGATGTCTCTCCATTTATTTGAACAAAGTAAGAAATTGTGTTTCCTATATGATGTGAAGAAATCTGAACGTTTTGCTTAAAAACCTCACAGAAAATTTCATGATGAATTTCTCAAAATAATGCCGAAAAAGATTTCTTCCTCACTTTTAACATCGGTGCCCGGAGTAGCGGGTCACCATTTCTTGTTGGCTCAACCTTCGGGGCCAATCGAGTGGGGTATTATTTCTGATTTGGAAATGGCTAAAGGAAATGGAAGGTCAAGATTTGTCTTATTTTGTGCCCAAATTGTGTGTAACCCTTTTTATACCATATCTTGGTGAAAGCAAAGAGTTTATTATCCTTATTTCTTAAGAAAATGTAGTCCACACATGCGCTTTATAGGCTTGCAACAATATGGATGGAAACGATAGCTAAACATGCAAAAACTGGTTGTACCCTTATGATCATGAATGATCGATGGATTTCTTATGAACATAATCCTCACTTTGGGTTGTCATGAAGGAATAAGTCAACGATGGACTTTATTAGCTTGTACTGTGGCTTGAAAACGATAGTTAAAGAAATAATTTTCAAGGACATTGCACCGAAGATCGCATTTTCCAAAAATTACCCCTATTCTGAACTCAAAGATCTCAGACTTTGTTTGCATTTTTCTCATCAAATCTTTTGCATTTTTCTTTTGCATTCGCTCTCTTTTCCCTTTTTCTTTTCCCTTTTCAAAAGTGCCCTCGCGGGTTTTCACATGAAGAGCAGTGTCAACCTCACATCTGATCAATTCAGAAATACAGCTAAAAGTTTCGGCATCAGAGATTTTCTTGACAGGGCCGTTGCAAAGAACAGAAGTCAGGACTTTCGGCTTTGTAATGGGGTCAGGTGGGGTGCTTTAGAAAAGTTAAGGCTTGAAGGCAGATTTCAAGAATGGTTTGAAGAATCTGAGATCGCATTGTTGCGCCAACCCTATTTTAGGGTTAAATCAGAATTTGCCCCAGTTTATGCTCAACTGAGGCTTTTCCTTTCATTTTCTTTCTTCTTTTGACTTTTCGGCCTTTTGCCACTTTGAAACTTTCACAAAATTTGCCCCAGTTTATTTTTGAACTGAGGTTCTCTTTTCTTCCTTTGTTTTTGATTTTGTTGCTTTTCACTTTTTCACTTTTTGAAACTTTTCCTTTTTTTTCAACTCAAACTTGCCCCAGTGTGGGGTTTGCGATTCTCAGGGGTTGCCAAATGAAGTATTTTATTCTGAAGGCTCAAAAGGGATAACTAGGGATAGAATTCTCGATTGGAAAAGAAGATGGCCTGACTTGTATTCCGTTCCTTACAATAACCCTGAAAGGAAACTTTCATTAACGGGAAATTTTTGGCATGTATCTGAATTAACTGATTGAGGAAGACCCTTACTCATTCATATCTATGAAGCATAAGTGATCCACCGGACAGAACTTGTCCTTTTCTTTTCTTCTTTCTTTGTTTTGTTTGTTTTTTTTCTTTTCTTTTCAAAATTGGAACCCCAGTGGAATCAAATTTCCCCAATTTGCGGTTCCCTCCCCTTTTCTTTTCCTTTTTCAAAATTCCCCAGTCTCCTTCCCCAATGTGGGGTGCGATCATATGTGCACTCGAAAAGAACCACCAATTTTGGCTCAAATGAGGATGTAAGGGGTAAATGGTGTTTAGGTTGTAGAAACGACGGCCAAAGCGTCATTCTTACACTTCATGACAACCAAAATAACGAAATGGTCGTTGAGAATCCATTCCCCTTTTAATATTTAAAATTTTTCAATGTAGGGTAGTGATCATTAGGACTCTTATTTGAAACGAGATTATTCTTTCAAAGGCTCAAATGGGAGAACAAATGATAAAATGTGTATAGGTAGAGAAAAGAATGCTCGAAGTATCATTCCAAATTTCCCAGACAAACAAGAATAGTGCACATTTTTGCTTTCACTTAGATGTGATTGAATCAGATTAGACACCGCGGATATTTTCAAGCAAAAGTTGCCCCAATTTATCAATCAATGTGACTGACTTTATTTTGGGATTAAGTGCAGGAGAAAAGGTATCTCATGGGCCTTCTGAATGACCTCTTTCAATTTTTGAGCACTCTTATTGTGTAGCTCGGATCACCAATCTGGTGTATACATTTGTGAGTTTTCAGGCCAAAGGTTGAAAAATCTCAATTTGAGCTTATTTCTTAAAATTCACCATGAAATCTCTTAATGAGCTCAATAAAGAATGAAATGTACATGAATATACACAAAACAATAATTGTCCAAAAATTTTATTGCTGAAAAAGTTTGAAACAAAATTTCTCGTTCAATTATGATACAAATGAGAATAGAAAGCTTCTAAAGAGCTCCACATATATATCCCTTTTGTCTCCTTTTCTTTTGGCACAAAAATATATTAACAAGTCAAATATACAGAATCTTCCTTGAAAGCAATTATGAAATCTCTTAGAAGCTCTTAACCTAGAGCTTTCAGATGGATTTTTATGTTCCCATTGTTGGATCTGCCCAAGAATCAAATAATACTTTCCAAACTTCATCGGATCAAAAATTGTTATCCAATATAGGGAAATATTTTCATCTTATTGAAACACATTTTTTTTTTTATGAATGCAGGGGAGGGGGGAAACAAAAGAAAAATACCCGGAGTCAGTAAGCAAGAATAAAAAAATCGGTATGCATGTCCTATGGGGGAGCCCTTTTATGCCAAGGGTAGGCCTAGCATGAAAATGCAATCCTCCAGAGCAGGCACTATACAATACCTGATGGATCCAATCAGCTTATGGAGTGAAAAATAATTTTGAAAAAATTTGGCCCATTGGAATGAGAAGAGACGTTTGTCAAAATGAGGACCTCGTCCGAAGGGATTGATCACTTTTGATCGATACAAGAACTTACAAAAACGCACGGGTTTGATCTTGACGAACTTCCTATCGAAGAGATTGGAATTCGTTTTGACAACTTTTCTCAGTGAAGCACGGGTCAAAACTCCAACTGATCAAATGGCTAGATGCAAAGGATGTTTTTCTCAAAAATCAACTAGATTTTCCATTTTGAAATTCGACATTGACAAATGAAGTTGACAATTTATGAAAAATCGACCGGATTACCCTAAAAAGGGAAACAGGTCAAATGAATTGAATAAAATTTAATTTATCCAAAATTAACCAGATCACCCTAAAAAGGGTAATTTGATCAAATAGATTGAACGAAACTTGATTTATTCAAAATCGGCTCGGTTGCCCTAAAAATGGGTAAATTGGCCAAATGAATGAAATTGAATTAGGGATTTATTCAAAAATCGGCCGAATGACCCTAAAAAGGGTGAATCGGTCAAATGAATTGACGATTTATTCAAAATCGACCAGGTGACCCTAAAAAGGGTAAATTGGTCAAATGAATTGATGATTTATTCAAAATCGACCAGGTGACCCTAAAAAGGGTAAATTGGTCAAATGAATTGACGATTTATTGAATGAATTGGCAAAATGGATTGGTTGATTTGTCCGGCCATTGGTTATTTCAAAATTATTGAGGTGCATTAGTCTATGACCCTCTAAAAATCAAATTTTGGCCTCAATTTATTTATCGTCTCAATAGGAGGAATCATTTGTGAATTTCTTCAAATTAATGTCCTTCACGCAAGGGATTTTTACCAATTTTTTATAAAATGGCCAAAAAATGATTATTAGATGCTCATATTCCAAAGATCACTCTATGAAAATGATCGGATCCTACCTTACCTTGTGCACTACCCCTTTGGATGGTACAAAATGTAAACGTGCAAGTCTCACTGGATTAAGTATCCGAGACACAAGGTGGCTTATTCCTAAACACGGGATTCCCTATGTGGCATTCCCTTTCTATGGTTTATGCATGATGCCATTTATTAAAGCGATGTAAATATGTGACAAATATGGCCTAAAGGACATAAATAATGCATCGGGGGGAAAAGGTCTAAAATGAAATGTATTTATTAAGTGTAATGACTGAAATTTAAACATGTGAGTTATCTAGTGGGTAAGTCACTAAAAGAGTGCCAAAAAGGCCTCTTATTGCTATGGCACATGAATGCAGGCCAAGAAAACAAAGAAATGGTTAGTGCAATTGATAGTACACATAACACATTGGGAGCAATTAAGAAAAGAGGTACAATAAAACAAGTAAAAGGGGTGGAACCCCTTCCCTCGTGCCTAATGTGCTTAAAAGAGGGTGAGGCTGACTCTATCCTAGGGAAATGCTAACATGGATGCATGAGGTTGGGGTTCACTAATGCGACTAGACTCGATAAGGCTTAAAAGGTCCCCAAGCCTTCAGACCTAAGGGAATGGGTCATCAATCCCAAGACCCTCGGTCGGTGGCTCGAGCGATCCCCTAGGTATTGCTATGGGCGCAAGGCACACCATCCACATACCCAGAGAAATCATTCCTAGTCCTACAAGGCGGTGTGGGAAAGAGCCCACGAAAAATAAAATAAAATGGGATAACAATAAGTAAACGTGCACGTATGAAGTGTTCCCCTATTTTGAGGGAAGGGGTTGAGAACCAACGCGAGGCTCTAAAGGTGACACACACCCCCTCCCAAATGCAATGCAAGCGCGAGATAAATAAGTAAACATACATCCAATCAACCAATCACACATACGTGAGTGAGGGAATAGTTGGATACACGCGTGAGGCAAAAGGCCCTAAAAATGGAAAATGCAACCCTAATATCCAAATGCTATGCATAAAAAGGGTAGAAAAAGGAAATGAATGGCTAAATCAAATGCTTGGACCCACTTAGGAAGTTCCCAGTGGAGTCGCCAACTGTCGCGCCCCACTTTTTGAATGATGTGAGTGGTGTGTGAATAGTGTGGAATATGTGAACGTGTGTAAATGAAAATAAAAGGCCATGGGACTTTAAAAATGCGACGATTTGGCCAAACGAAATTCAAAAGGGGTTTTTTGAATGCAAAATGGAGTCGCCACTTGGTATAGAGTTAGGGTGTACCAAGTCACCCAAAAAGTGTTTTTCCTAAAGGAAAGGTAGAAAGAAACCCCTTTTAAACGACTCCTAGTCCACGTAAACCAGCGAAAAAGGTTCGGGAGTCACATTTGACGAAGGGGAAGGCAAGGATAAAAATCCAAGGCACCCCTCCGACCTAGCCAAAGCTAGTTGCGTGATTTAGCCCCACCTTTCCCAATTTTTCTACCAAAAATATGTATTGCATGTTTTGGATTTGACTAGATGAATGCAAAAAGAAAGAAAAAATGCAAACCTAAATTCTAAAATGTCTCTTGTAAGGTTTTTGGTCCCAACCACATGAGTTGTGGCGGCCAATAAAGGAAAACCTTATAGAGGTCGATTAATGCAAATGATGGCTAAAGTGCAGGTGTGCAAGTGTATAAAAAGGTGCACGTGTGAAATTGTATGAAAAATCCAAGTGTTTGTGTGCAAGTGTATGAAAAGGTGCATGTGTGAAATTGTATGAAAAATCCAAGTGTTTGTGTGCAAGTGTATGAAATATAGTGATAAGTGCATATAGGTGTAATTAAGTGCAATTTTGTGAAGTAGAAATCAAAATGAACAATAAGGAAAGGAAAAGTGATGAGGAAATGTGAATTGAAAAAAAATGAGTAAGTGATAAATGAGAATGAATGAACCTAAAGGAATGCATCAGGTCGGGTATGGGAATGACTCCTAACTTTTTCGACTTCGATTTTCCCTTTGATTAGAAAGCAAAACTAGCGTGCTAAGGCTATCGAGTAGCCACACTCGCTCGTTTCCCTTATCAGAAGGGGACTTCTCAGGCGAATGTACCCTAACTAGCATGAGATGCAAGACCTAAAGTGAGGGGAAAGGGGAATCGAGGAGCATGTCAGATGATAAAACTAAGGAAAAATGCATGATATGTAGTGAACAGGCAAATAATGCATTAATGAAAAACAAAGGAAAAATCCTATTGGGTCTAGCGTTGGACTAGCCCTTTCTATGAATTCCTACTAGCATTAGACTAGTGGAAACAATAAAAGAAGCCACAACTAGCGTTGGACTAGTGTGGTGACGTACATTCATCCATTCCATTCATCCACACTATGGAAAGCGAGTAGACATGCAAATCACTTATAAACACGTAGCACATAACACTTAGCATGCTCGACTAGATGCAAGAGCCTAAGAAAGCACTTAACAAATAACACATAGGCATGCAACACAAATTAAGGCCCTAATTATTACACTTGCTAACTAAAACAAAAGGGGAAGGGGAAAATGGACCAAATTTGCTCGCCAAGCCCTATCTATTACAAACCAAGAGGTGTACACATACCCCATAATGAATAACTTAAAAAAAGGGAAAGGGAAAATGGACAAGAAAGCTCGCCAAGCCCTATCTATTACAAGCCAAGAGGTGTACACATACCCCATAATGAATAACTTAAATAAAAGTAAAGTAAATGAAATAAATGCAAGGAATTAAAGAAGGGCAAGGAAAGCGAAGTAGACATGCATATTCACATAACACGTAGGAGCACGTAGGAGAAATGAAAGTTAAGGAGATAGAGGTTACCTCCCTTGCAATTAGGCCCCAATGAAGTGAAATCACTTATTTATCCTCCAAAATAAAAGAAATGGTCAAGGTACCAATTTATTTGGGAAAATTAAAGGAAATAGGCAATCACAAGCTCATTTGATCATAAAGCCCCCAAAGTCATGACTTAAGCGCAATTGAAACAAAGCATGGTAGTTAATTGAAGCAAACAAGCAATGAAGTTGCACAAATTAAAATTATCAAGGACCAAATTGATGAAATTATTTAATTGATTGGGTCCTAGTGGAACAAGGAGAGACTTGGGGGGTTGGAATGCAATTTTAGAGAATTATTTCATGCAAAACTCATGCAAGCTACGTGAGAAAACAAGAAGGCTGAAGCATCTGCTGGGTTTCTCAAATGCAATTTCCCATCCATCCTAACACAAGTAATGGCTCCAATCAACTAACCCAAGGATCAAAGTGAGAAGGTAACCCAACATTTCTTCCATTTTTAACTACTCAACTCTCATGTTTCAATGCAAAAATAGAGGTAAAAAAAACATGCAAAAAGCTGGAAAATGTTCTGCAATTTTCTTGCTGCAACTTTGCAGCTTATCGGCAAACCAGAAAAAGAGGGCCAAAACTTCAGAACACAACCCAAACCTCGTCAAATCATCTACCACTATCCTTGACATAAGGTTGAACATGCAAACAAATGGAGGAAAACCAGCCTTGTGGGTTGTTACGGGACAAGGGAAAACAGCAAAACATATAGGAGGGGGTTGATGCAAAAATCTGGAAAGTATACAAGAATGGTTCAGCAATTTGGCTGTTCGTTCTTTTAGTAAAGCACTGGAGTATGATTCAAAAGTTTTAAAGACTCAACTGTGTAAACTTGAACCAAAACTCCACTGTCCTCTTTCCACACAATACTCAAAAGCAAAGTAAGAAACGGCTAAAGTCTGGTGCATGTTCGCAGAAAAGACAGTTAGATGATGTTTCTGCAATTCAGCATTCCACAAATCCAGCTTACAAACACAATCAAATCCAAGCAAAACTACCACACGATCCTCTCACTTTGGCATCATGAAACTTGCAGATTTTTACTTGGAAAATTCACAATATAAAAACCATAGTTTTAGTTCCTTTCCTCCATCGACAGATTCATAAGCAAAACATCCATGGTGGAGGGCAAACAGATGCAAGCATCATAGCAAAGTTTCAACCTTTCTAACATGATTTTTATAATCTATGGACAGCAAAACAAATGAAAGGCGTTACCTTTATCCCTTTCAAGGGGAAAATCAGGGTCTGTGACGATGAATAGGGTGTCCTTACTGTGCTGTGGCCTCTCACGGTGTAGCCTTGCAAGTAGTGATGACCGATTCTGGCGGCGGCAGTTTCGGCTCTTGGGCAGGCAGCTGGATGGCGCTGGTGGTGGTCGACATGAGCGGCGTTGGTTCCTGGACAGGCCGTTGGTCACTCGTTGATCTGGAGAAGAAGGTCTATGGCTGTGGGTGGCTGCGATGGAGCTTGGAGGAGCGCGACAGCGACTGGCGCGCGACGGTGTTGATGGCAGCCAACGGCAGCGGCGGATGCAGGCTGGTGGTCGTTTGGCCAGACTTTCCTTGCATTGTTTTCTTCGCAGCCTTGCACCGTGGCTCTCTCAAAGCTCTCGACAGATTCTCCGATGAACTCCCTCACCTTTCCAGATTTTTCCCCTTTCCTTGTTCTCTTCCCTTGCTCTTGTGTTTTTCTTTTGCCGTTCTTTCCAAAGAACTCTCCCCGTATCCTCCTCTTTTCTTTTTTTTCCTACTGCCCTTAACTCTACTCTTTCTGCCCTCTCTCCTTGCGGCTGTCTTGCTACTTTCTATTTATATCCAGCTACCAACCCTAAAACCCCAGCCATCTCTCCTATATTTGCAGCTAAGGGCTGCCCGAAGCCCTTCCTTGCAAGCTGCGAAAACGCAGCTTGCAAGTTGCGTACCATTTTTTTTTTTTAAACTTAAATAACAAAATTTTAAAAACAAAAACAATTTAATTAACATCAGAAACAACAAAATGCAAATCCAACTTTCTTTTTTCCATTTTCATCGTTTTTTCCTTTTTTTTCATTTTTCAATTTTTTTCATTTTTCTTTTCATTTTTTAAATAATGAAACTAAATCCAAAACAACTAAAACATATTTTTTGAACACTTTTCTTTTTTCTTTGAGAAATTCTACACTAAAATGGCTAAAATAACTAAAACTAAAAGTAAATAAAACTAATTGTGACAAATAAAAATAGAACAAATAAAAAACGAATAGTAAATAAATAAATAATAAAACACCAAAAATTTGGTGTCTACACAATGCTTTTGTGAGGCAGTACGAGTATAACTGCGAGCTGGCTCCGACACGAACCACGTTGGAAGGAACAAAAAGAAAGCCCTCCGAGGACCATAAAACCTATGCTAAAAGATGGAGAAAGATAGCTGCAAAAGTCGAGCCACCAATGACTGAGGACGAAATCATCCGCACTTTCATTAAGGCACACGATCCACCGTACTTTGAGGAAATCTTTCGCATGACTGGATGCTCATTTGCTGCTATTGTTAATAAGCTTGAAGAATATGATGATTTTGTGAAGGTTGGAAAGATTGTTAATGTGTCTGCCCTGAAAACTCAAGTGGAAGCTTTGCAAGGCCAAAGTAATAGTGGAAAGAAACAACAACTCCAAAAGAAAGAGGGGGAAATCGCTTTTGTCTGGGATCGAAACCCTATCCCAAGACCCAGACCTCGACAATACCCTACCTATTCAAACCCTTACCCTTACTATTCAAACCCTCGTCCTGTTTATCACACCAATATCACTCATTCTCGACCTCACCCTAATTACACCAACTCGCCTATAGCCCCTTTTCAAATATCTCAACCTAACTTCCAACAAGTTCGACCCCGACCTCCCTACAATCAACAATTCCCTCCACGAAATAGACCTACCTATAACTATCCCCAACCCGCTGAAACCTACAATCAAAGCCGTACCAGAACATTCACCAACATAGGCAGGCCGTTGGACCAATTGTATGAGCAACTAAAGGCTGCCGGTAAAATAAGCGTGATTCCCCCTCCAACTTACCCTTATGGCATGCCTGCTGGATACGATCCGCAGGCTATTTGTGCCTATCACTCGGGAGCACCTGGCCACCCAACCGCCGATTGTAAAGCACTTAAGCACAAAATCTAAGACATGATTGAGGCAGGGGAAATAGTGTTAAGGGGAAATGGTGAACAAGGACCGGGTATAAGTACAAACCCCTTTCCCAAGCACAAGGACACCTTTGAGGCATCCACCTCCAATGACAAAATTTGAAAATCCTGAAGGGGCTTTGCACAATTTGGATGGCTGAGTATCTTCCCTCTCGAAGGGAATTTCGGTAAATCTAGGGGTTGTTATTTACTAAAGTTCACGAAAACTATTTCTTGCATATGTGAATAGTTTAATGAAAGCATCTTTTGCAATTGAGTTTTTGTCTTGTTTCCACTTTGATTAGGAGTTTCATCAAATGCACAATTTGTTTTATTCGTTTATTTGATTATTGTCCAGAATTTTTTTTTAATTCTTTTAGATGGCCAAAGATAAAATTATTTGACCCTTTGAATATCACTGTTCTGGATTCCGATGATACCATACATTGAAAAATTCCTTCATTAAGGAGTCCCTTCTTTGAAAAATCCCTTCATTGAGAAAACCCTTTATTGAGAAATCCCTTCATTGCGTATTCTAATGGGAGCCAAGTTGAAAGAAGCTAATCGGTTAAAGCAGTGGCGTGAACAATTGACCCTAATTGATGAAAAGCATCTGAATAATATGGCCAATGTTATCAGAAACGCATGGCCCGGGCCTACAACAAGAAAGGTCCACCGGCAATCCTTTGAAGAATGGGACAAAGTGCTAAAACAAATTTTTCCAATGCAAGATGAAGCCAAAGGCAAATTTGCTCCAAATTGGCAAGGGTCATTCGTTGTTCAAAAAGTATTACCTGGCGGGGCACTCATTTTGGCAGAGATGGATGGATAAACATTCCCTCAACCTATCAACTCAGACATGTGTAAGAAGTTCTTTATTTTTGATTATACAAATTTCTTTTGGAAATCATGCAAGGGACGAGACAAAAGTCAGGCCATCTTCTTTTCCAATCAAACTATTTCATCCCTAGTTATCCCCTTTGAGCTATCAGAATAATAATTTTTCGTTTGGCAGCCCCTGAGAATTGCAAACCCCACACTGGGGCAAATTTAGTTTTCTAAAAGAGAAATGCTAAAGTAAGAAAATGCAATGAAAAATGCAAAGAGAGAAATCCAATCAAACTGGGGCAAATTTTCCTCGGTTTCGTTCAAAAATTGGAGATGATCTCAAAATGATGCAATCTCAGATTATTTCACACCTCTCTCATCAAGATATTTGCTTTCAAGCCTCAACTTTTCTTGAAAACGCCCCACCTGACCTCGTTACAAAAGCCCAAAGTCCTGGCTTTGGTCACTTGTCGTATTTCTATTGGGAAGTTTGCTAATCAACTGGCAAGTGATGTCCATAATGCCTTCGCTTAAGTTTATAAGGGAAGCGCATTTTACTGATGTCAGCAATCTTCAATTCACATTGTTGAGTCGATCATGGCCGAGCTTTTCCATCGTTCTTTAGGTGAAAACCCGAAAGGGCACCTCAAAAAAAAAAAAAAAAGGTGGGGGAAACGTTGGTGAAAACCCGAAAAGGCGCCAAGGTAGGTTTCTGCAATGAGCGAGCACGAGGAGGAACAGCTGGTGACTTGGTTCATTTGGGATTTCTCTTCGTAATACTTCTACCAGTGTCGAATTCCGGAACAAAGATATCCAGGGATTCGAATATGACATCCGTTGGCCAAAACTGTGTCGCTTTGTAAAAATATTCTTTTGCAAATACATTCTTATGAAACTCATTTTTCCTCAATCGCTTGTATTCATGGCATTTTGTAGGATTAAACACAGTTGGTTGTGTTTTACATTCTTTTGCATGTTCATTCCTGCGTGACATGTGAAGTTACCTTGCATACATCATTCTTGGTCATTGAAGTTTGGAGAATAACAATCCCCATGGTTTATTCGAAGCATACTTCGATTCAGTCATCTCTTGAAAAGGGTTAAGGTTCAACAAAGCCAGTTACGCAGGCTTCACAATATGGCAGAATGCATACCCGGTCAGTCTGGGAAAAACAGAGACGTTTGGAAGCGACAAATCCAACTAAGTCAGATGCCGCAGCAAAAGTTGGCGAAGGCATCAAAAGACTCATGTTTACACGATTCTCAAGGGCAAACGAATTAAATGATGGTGGCACTTTTCTTTGCCCTTTCTCTTTTGCAGAAAATTTCGTGCATGAAAACAGTCACACTTCGCACTGGGGCAAGTATCGGAAAGGATTCTCCAGTGAACAAGGACGGATCGGAAAATGTTGCAAGCAAATTTGTTCAAAAGGTGCAACAACATAGCAATGCAGAATCAACTATAGGCTCAGATGCAAAGACTTAACCTCTATTGGGGCAAAACTTTGAGATCCTTTTCAAGAAAGTATATTAGAGTCCCATGATTTTAAATTTTGTTCGGGCCAGTCCCATGATTTAATTTTGTTCGGGTCAGTCCCATGATTTAAATTTTTGTTCGGATCAGTCCCGAATTTTTGTTCGGCCAGTCCCATGATTTAAGTTTTGTTCGGGTGATTTAAATTTTGTTCGGGCCAGTCCCATGATTTAAATTTTGTTCGGGTCAATCCCATGATTTAAAGTTTGTTCGGTGTCCCATTATTTAAAGTTTGTTCGGGCCAGTCCCATGATTTAAAAGTTTGTTCGGGCCAGTCCCATGATTTAAGTTTTGTTCGGGTCAGTCCCATGATTTAAGTTTTGTTCGGGTCCCATGATTTAAGTTTTGTTCGGGCCAGTCCCATGATTTAAGTTTTTGTTCGGGGTCCCATGATTTAAAGTCCATGATTTGTTTTGTTCAGTCCCATGATTTAAGTTTTGTTCGGGCCAGTCCCATGATTTAAATTTTGTTCGGGTCAGTCCCATGATTTAAATTCGTACGGATCAGTCCCGTTTTAAATTTCTGTTTGGGTAAGTCCTTTTTTAATTTTCTCGCCTGAGTCAGTCTCATTAAAGGAGGTCAGTCCTCATTTCAAAAGCGTCAGTCGCCCGATTAGCTGCAGCCGAATAACACAGGTAAGTATTTGGTGTCTATTTCTTTGTCTCGAGTTTTTCCAAAACTCAGACAAAGAGGGGCAAACTGTAGACACCAAATTTTTGGTTTCGAACTTTATTTGTTTAATTAATTTAATTTTAGCTTTATTTGTTTCAATTTTATGTTTTTTATTGTTATGTTTATTTTATTATTTATTTTGTCTTCGGGTCTCTTATTTTTGTTTGATTTAAGGTTAAAAGCATTTATCTTTTACACACTAAATTTCAGGAAAAGGAAAAAAAAAAGAAAAAAAGAAAATCAACAAGCAGAAAAATCCTTTAGCATTTTATCTTCTATTCCCGGTTTTGCTCATTTTATTTGATGTTATTTTCATTATAAAAAAAAGGGGGAAAAGCCACGCATGCAGCGGAATTACAAAATCATGAAGAATCCATTTTTCACGGTTGTTTCTGCTTTTCTTTCTTCAAAACCTTCGGCCACCTCATCTTTTTTTGGATTCCTATCAAATACCTTCTAGAACAACAGCCATCGGATGGCCAAGGTAGAAGCATTGAGCTGGGTTGGTTTGTGGCCATCCAGATGAGGGCTAAAAGAGAGGCACGGTGATATAAAAAGATAATGAGAGAATCTGGAAAGGGGGGGATCGAATGACGGCTAGGGTATTAGGAGAGAGAGCTTCCGAAAAAGAGAGTGAGTGAAGAGAGTGGCGGCTGGGGTTTTTGAGAACAAGAAATGCAGCTTTGAGAGAGAGGTCAGAAGCAAGAAGAAAAGGAAAAACCCGAGAGCTGGAGTTGCGGCGGAGATTAAGAAAACTAGAGGGAGCAGGGAGTTTTGTGACGGCTGAAAAGTGAGGCGGCGGAGGAAAACAGAAAATGAGAGCTTGCGAGGAGGAAAAGAAAGGCGGCTGAAGTCTGATAGGAAGGGGAGCTAAGAGTGAGGTGCGGAGGCTAGGAAGAAAAAGAGAGCCAGCCGAAAAACTAAGGGAAAGGCAGAGGGCTTCACAAGCAAAGGAGGAGGCGGACTAGGATTAGCAAGGGAGGAAACTGTCGGGAAAAGGAAAAAAATGAGGAAAACCGAGAGGAAATCTGGAAAGTTTAAGAAAGGGGTTTTGAAAATCAGACGGGGAGAGATAGAGAAAAACCCAGAGATCAAAGTCGCACGTTCGCGTTCTCTTCACTAAAATCTGCAAATCCATCTCCTTCGATCTCCGGTGGTGCGTGTTCAATCTCCTACGGCTTCCCGCTGCAGGTTCAAGTCCGAGAGCAGTGAAATAGGTAATCTTCAATCTTTCCCCTGTTCATTTCAAGATTTGGGCTGCAAAGTCAGTTTTGGACGTCCGCCCAAGCTGCATTTTTATTTATTTTGTTTGTTACTATCATGGATATGTTCGTTTAGCTTAGGAAATGTCCAGTCCGAGTTTTGTCAAGATGGAGTCTTGCTTAAATCCGTTTTCGAAATTGTGGTTGTCTCGGTCTATGTCCTTTGTGCTGTTTTTCTCTTGCTCTCTCCTGTCTCGCATGTTTTGTCCTGGAAATCTAGTTTATCAGAGTTGAAGTTCTGCAAGGAAGAAATATATTTCTGGGATTGAAATTGTTGCTCGTTTGATTGAATTAAGTTCTGCGTTTTGCTGCTTAGATGTGCGAAGGGTAACTTGTATCATCAAACCCAGATATTTACGATAGTTCATGACTGCTTCGATTGTTTCCTTTGGCGCATGAACAAGGTTGGGGAACCCAGTGATGTTTGCTGTTTTGACTAGGAAGATGAGAAAGTTTTTACTACGAGTTGTTCAATTAAAATCATGTTTCGATCGTTTCCTTTGGCATGACATAACACCCGCTGTAATGGAGACCCATTTCACAGCCTGTGTTTTGTTGTTTTAGTTGTCTGGGCCTTTGGATGCATTCTGTTGGGTATTGCTAAGGAAATAGGCCAAAGTTTCATGGTAGTTGAGATTGACGAATTCATGGTCTATTTTGCGAGTTTGCGAATGATCTTACTTGCCGAAAGCTGCAAAAGTTTATGCATGAAAATTACAGCAAAAACAACAGAATGGAAAGAATTTTAACTTGCCGAAAGTTCTTATTGCATGACTTGTGTGGAATTAGGTGGTAGGCTTGCATTTTCCATTTGAGTTCATGAATCACGGCTGTCTTCCTGCATGGCTGAAAGCTGGAAGTTGCAGGAAATTTCAGGAGTTGCTGAAAGCCTTTATCACAGTAAGTTGCGTCTAGTTTTCCTTGCACATAACATCGAGTTGCATCAGATTTTATTACAGTAGTCCTACCGAATGTGTCTGTTTGAATTTTCATTTGATGGCCATTTGAATGCTAGATGGTACTCTTGCTTAGTTTCTAGATCGCAAACGGCTGATTTGTGGGCATAAGAATCTGCTGCAATAAGCCCGAACCCATGGCTTGTTGTAGCAGGTTTTTCCTTTCTTTGGTTGTTCTTTTTTTTGCCGCAACATGTGCTTCCCATTTGGTCATTCATTTGATTTTAATGGTTTGTGTTCTTGATTGGTTTGTGTTGAGTAAGGTGTTTAGTTGCCCAAGGATATTGAGTGATGTTTTTCACAAGCTCTTGTTTGAAGTCTTGCATGAAACCTGCGTTTGAAAGCTTGAAACTGCTGAAGAAAGTTTCCTAAGCTTGCCGCATGCCTTTCTGTTGCAGAAAATTGTTTCTTCGCGGCTTTTTGCATGTTTTTGCATGCAACTTTTAAAATTGCACTTTAACCCCCCAAGTCTCCCCTTGTTCTACTATGACCCAACCAATTGAATGATTTCCTCAATTTGGTCCTTGGCAGCTCTAATTTTACAACTTGTCATTGCTTGTTTGCTTCAATTAATTACCATGCTTTGTTTAAATTGCACTTAATTCATGATTTTAAGAGCTTTATGATCAAGAGAGTTTGTGTTTGCATATTTTCTTTAGTTGTTTCAAATTAAACTGGTGCCTTGACCTTTTCTTTATTTTTGGAGGGTAAATAAGTCATTTCACCCCATTAGAGCTCCAACTCGAGGGAGGTACATTCTATCCTTCATTTCTTGACTTATTTGACCCTACGTGCATATATGTGGTTTATGTGTGCAATTGCATGACTTTTAAGTGTTTATTTCATTTTACCTTATTTATTTCTTTAGTTGCTTAGTTTTGCTTTAATTTTAGTTCAATTTCATCATTTGGGAGGCACTCGAATGCCAAAATTGTAATAGTTAGGGATTTAATCGTTTTATTCCTTCTATTTCCCCTTTTAGATTGTAGTAGGCCTTCCCCCTAAAAATGTAATAGTTAGGGCCTTAGTTGCCTTATGTGTTTTGCATGCTTAGGTGCTATGTGTTTAATCGCTTTCTTAGGTTTTGGCATCTAGATATGCATGTTTATGTGTTATGTGAATTACGTGCTCACATGTCTACTTGCTTTAATTATGCACATTACTTATATATGTGTATGATGGATGCAAATGCACATAACCGTGGCTAGTCCAATGCTAGTCATGGTTGTCCCCTCGAGCTCTTGCAAGTCCAATGCTTGTGAGAGAGCGTAGATGTGGGCTAGTCCAACGCTAGACCCTTAGGAGCCCTTCGCGCGTTAGATCATGATTGCATGATAAAAGCACTCCATTTCATGCATATTTTTCACTTTTTAGGGCATTTTATCATTTTGTATGATATTTCCCTTATACGTATAGCCCTTATCCCTAATTTCCCTATATATATACCCCTATGTATGATACATAACATTAGAATTGCATTTCATTTTAGAATTAGGATTAGGGTAGGGCATTTGCTTGATTAGACTAGGGAAAGCCCCTTAGATATGGGATATGGACGAGTTTGATTTTTCTAACCTTAGCACGCTCGTATTCCCTCTATTAAAGGGAAAATTGAGTCACGAACATTAGTTCCCCGTACCCGACATGATGCATTCCTTTAAGACATGTATATTTCTATAATTATTTTATCCCTTTTCTTTTCTTGGAGTCTCATATTTGTGCATTATTCGTGACCTCTCCAAAGAGTCATTATTGGGCATCACAATTAATGTGATTGGCACCACTCAAGCTTTGAAGAGAAATTTTGCTCCTCGATCCCCCCTAGGTCTAGGGTTTGCATTCATATAGTACATCCAAATGTGATAAATCTTTTGGTTAAAATAAGAAAATCTTTGACTAAATCGCGCAACTAGCCTTGGCTAGGTTGAGAGGGTGCCTTGGACTTCGTCCTTGCCTTTCCTCTCTTCATATGTGACTCCCGAATCTTTTTCTTTGATTTACGTAGACTAGAAGTCGTTTAAAAGGGGTTTTCTACTTTTTCCTTTGAAAAATACATTTTTAGGTGACTTGATACACCTTAACTCTATACCAAGTGGCGACTCCGATTTTTATTTCAAAAATCCTTTTTAAACTATATTTTTGGGTCAAATCGTCGCATTTTTGAGTCCCATTTAGACCCATATTTTTCTTCATTTTCTTTATAAATCAAAATTCATTTTTTAAATAAAAAATTCACTTTTTAAACCATTTATTTATTTTTCTTAAAAAAATGGGGCGCGACAGGCATCACAATTAATGTGATTGGCACCAATTGAGTTTTGAAAAGATATTTTGACCCCCCGATACCCTCCTAGGTCTAGGGTATGCATTCATATAGTACATTCAAATGTGATAAATCTTTACGTTAAAATAAGAAAATCTTTGACTAAATCGCGCAACTAGCCTTGGTTGGGTTGAAAGGGTGCCTTGGATTCTTATCCTTGTCTTCCCTTTCTTCAAATGTGACTCCCGAATCTTTTTCTCTGATTTTCGTAGACTTGGAGTCATTTAAAAAGGGTTTGCTACTTTTTTCTCTAAAAAATTCATTTTTAGGTGACTTGGTATACCTTAACTTTATACCAAGTGGCGACTCCATTTTTCATTCAAAAAACTCTTTTTAAACTATATTTTGGGTCAAATCGTCGCATTTTCAAGTCCCATTTAGACCCATGTTTTTCCATTTTCTTTTTTTAATAAAAAAATTCATTTTTCAATCAAAAATTGAATCAAAAGCCATTTTTTCTAAATTCGTCTTTTATTTTTCTTATAAAAAATGGGGCGCGACACCCGAAATCATCGCAGACGAGGCTAAACTGCCCCTCACATCTAATCTTAAGATTGCCTCCCCCGGTATGCGAAATTCCACTACTTTCCTTTTACAGTCAAGTTGGGCATCATACCTAACTAACCAGTCCATGCCCAATATCACATCGTACCCCTTAATAGCCAAACTTATCAAATTTCCTAGTAACTTTCTCTCTCCTACCCAGATTTCACAGTTTACATATATTTTACTAGTAACCAAACACTGGTCTCCCGTAGGTGTACTCACTTCTAATTCATAGGGCAGGTTTACAGGGGTTATATCAATCCCACACATGAATTCAGGGTTAACAAAGGAATTGGTGGCACCAGGGTCTATTAAAATCCTAGCTAGACGGTGGAAGACAAGAATCGTACCTTCCACCACCTCCGCCGAATCAGGGACAGGACGTTGCTCGATAAAGTACACTCGGGCAGGCACCTTCGGTTTCGTCACTTCCACCTTTGATTGCGCTGATGTCGCCTTAGAAGATTGTGTGGTCCCTCTCGCCTCTCGGGGTTGAACTGGACAGCTGGCTATCTGGTGCTCTGCACTCCCACAGCGTAAGCACTTCTTCTCCTTTCTCCAGTAGTTATCCTCCGTGTGGTTCGGCTTTCCACAGAACCCACACAGGCCACGAGAAACAGTGGCGGAGCTCCCTTGTGAGGCACTCCTCTGTAGGCCTCGTCCCGTCTGGCCACCTCTTGGTGGAGTTCCTCTTGCCGTACCCGAAAATCGTCCTCCTCCAGCTCCCCAGCCAAATTTAGGAGGGGTACTCTTATCCCCCTGAGTAGAACTACCTCCAGAAAATCCACGTTTTCTAACTTGGAAATTCCGAACTTGAACCCTTGCGTTCTCGGCTCGCAAAGCCTTATCCACCACATCACTGAAAGTGTTAATTTAGGTCATGGCTAAATCCTTTTGGATTTCCACATTTAGCCCTGAATGAAACGTCGTACCCTTCTTTGTTCAGTCATAATAAGTTCAGGGGCAAACTTGGCTAATCGGGTAAACTGGCTTTCGTATTCAGCCACGGATTGGGTGCCCTGGCGAAGTCGGATGAACTCGTTCTCCTTCTTTTCTTGGATCAAGGGCGGAAAGTACTTGGCGTTAAATTCTCTTACAAAGTTCACCCACGTTCTGGGTGTCTGCTCTCTTTCCCACTTGGTTCGAATAACATTCCACCAAGAGCGAGCGGCCCCTTCTAATTGGAAGACCACAAAAGTAACCTGCCTCTCTTCGGAGTAATGTAAGGCCGCAAAGATGTCCACCATCTTCTCCAACCATCTTTCAGCCACATCGGGATCGAGCCCTCCAAGAAACTTTGGTGGAGAGAACTTTTGGAACCTTTCAAGAGCTCGATCCTCACTTTCTACGTGATTCCCAGGGTTTTCGGGATTCCCGACAGGTGGGTTAGGGTTGTGGCCCTGTTGTTGCACCACATGGGCCAGCAAGTCGGTCATTTGCTGCATAGCGGCAGCTATCTGGACATTTGGATCTACCCTAGGTTCAGGGTTTGGTCTAGTCGAGGTTTCCGCAGTGCTTCTATCAAAAGGTTGCCAATTTCCACGTCCACGGCCTCGTCCACTACAAGTGCCCTCCATGGTTCAAGTCACTCTAAGGTCAAGACACGTAATAACAATTAAAGAACCATACGGGCATAAACTTATAAACATCGACAAATAATCAAAATAACACACAAGACATATATACACATAGAACATTCATACACAGATGTTACAAGCAGTCATACAAAAGCAGTCGGTCAAGGACATAAAAAAGAAATCCCATGCAACAACCTACAAAAGATTATAAACAAAGGTAGGCTAAAACAGCTAACTAAGCGATTTTCCTAACTATTCCCCCTATGGGATCAAATGTGGTTCAAAAGAGCTCTAGCCTAGCTCCCTACGGAGGCCACAGACTCTCCCCCCTGGCTAGAGCTAGGGGTACTTCCTTCGCCAGGTGTACTACTACTAGGAGCCACTACTTGCGCATTGGCGCCAATCACACCTTGGATTAGCGCCTCGCACTCGTTAATAATGCCTTCGGAACGGTCTCTAACCTCCCGGACGACATTAGTAAGGCGGGTGTTCACCACCTGCAACTGTTCCCTCAAAGCATTCGATCGCTCCTGCTCCATAACTATGTCTCCTTGGAGCTCTCCAATCCGGTCAGCCTGCATCCTTAGGACGCCCCTCAGTCTAAGCGCCTTAGTGTGATCCCTCGCGGCGGCACTCCTAAGTCTCCTCCGCTCGTCTAGCGCCGCCAAGACCACATGGTCAGCATAAGAGTAATACTGACAACACCTGCAGCGGCGGGTCCGGCTGGCAGTGTACCAAAGCCGGATCGGAACTCCCGGCCTCTCCTGGTAATCGATAACACGTGGGCGTCTCCTAGGTGGCTCCCCTCCACCTCGTCTACTCGTACCGGCCATAACCTACAAAGATAACAAACGGGTTCTTATCTTAGACAACGTAAGCATAATCGCACCTAACAGTACCTTAACACTTCCCTCACAGGTCCTGAGGAACAAAATTTCAAACTTGCCTAGGTCATTTCTAACCTAGGCTCTGATACCAACTGTGATAGCCCCACCTTCCCCTAGGGCGTACCAAAGGGGTTAGTGGACTGCCTGCCCAACTCTCGCCAGGACTATTGAGACTATCGTATATAATCTAAAATGTTTCGAAAATGTTAGCGCGCTCACGCGATTAAAATCGCAAAATGGGAAACGAAAAATGAAAATCGCAAATGAATAGTTACTGCCACGTCACCGTCCAACTAGAATCCAATCGTATGTAGATCTCACCATACCTCGGAGAAACATTCCCAAACCAAATAGGATACATGAACAGGGTTTAACAGTGTCATACACATACGTTTGTAATTTACAAATCAAAAGGGAGAAATTTAGATCAAAGTACATTTAGGGTTTTTCCAACCATCGAGGAGCTTTACAAAAGAATATATGAAAACTATATGAAAACTAGCTCAACTCATGCTTCAAAACAATAGAGTTCCCTCAAAAGTTATTCATATCCCTGTAAGGAAAACAAAGTAACGAGGGTGAGCTTACTCTCGTGAGGTACCAATAAGACACACCAATAAACACATTTTATTACATAGTGATTCCAAAACTCATAAGCAAAACAAGTCAATAAAAGGATACAATTGGCTCTCAAGAGCCACTTTCCACTTGCCGCACTTGATCTCCAACCCGTTGACACTCCGTCAACCTTTGAAGAGAAGAACATCCCGTAGATCCCCACTTTACTCCGTATCCCTTCCACCGATCACCCCTTTACCGGGCCCGAACACCTCATAGTAACAGAAAGGGTAATACTCGAGTATACCATAAGGTCGAGGAGTTAACACTCCACTCGACTGCAGTGAACCCAAGGTCCCTTATCGATTCGCCCAAACCCTTGCCGACTCGATTCAATTAAGGACCAATGGGGTATGAGCTCAGATAGTACAGTTAAGTTGTCGGGCAAAGCCCTCAGCCATGTCAAATCATACATATAGACAATTGCACATTTTGACAGTAACAGTAATACAGATAAGAGATCGAGAGCGATAAAGTACACTCTCGTCTCATTCAAGCCATTCAAGTTCACATAACAAGTATAAGTAACCATTTAAGCAGTAGACCATATAATGGTACACTCACCAAGGTAAGTAAGCAAATTCACAAGTTCACTTCAGACGTAGGTCCCGGGTCACCGGCACGACCTATACAACAAAAATATCACAATTAAGACTCGAACACGAGTCAAATCAAACCCACACACTACAAAAAAATAAGGCCTAAAACAATGTATAAGTGCATGGTCAAGCTAGGGACATGTGCGGAAATGAAGT
Source organism: Coffea eugenioides (assembly GCF_003713205.1). NCBI lineage: Eukaryota > Viridiplantae > Streptophyta > Magnoliopsida > Gentianales > Rubiaceae > Coffea > Coffea eugenioides. The sequence goes on from NC_040037.1 coordinate 26,991,715, forward strand.
TTTAGTTAAAAAGCAAAAGACAGTTTTGATGTTACTTAGCGGAACTGTCATAACTGGAGCTACACTTATCGGTTTGGGGTGAAAGTTACACTGTTTCGAAGCTAAGAGAAAGGGCTACAATGTTGAAGAGGGACCCTCAGTCCAGTTTGCAACGTATCTAGGTCAAATTTACCAAAACAATCCCAGATTTTCCAGTTCGCAGCTTACTGTGAAATTCAATGAGCAGTCCTGATTCATTCAATCATATCTCAGCACATATGACTCCAATTCAAGTGATTCCATAGCCATATGAAAGCTAAGATACCAGGATATAATTCTTACGAAGACATCGACAACCAAATCAGTAGTATTCCCGGTCAAACTAGCCAATTACAGAAGCTGATTATCAGGTTCGGACAGAAACAGGGCTGCAGGGGTATTTCGGTCTTTTCATAGGCTACGTTACTCCAATGGGACTGAAATTTTGTAGAAAACTATAAAACTTCATTTCCTACAACTTTCATGTTTTAGTCTAAGGCTGATTCGGCCTCTATCATGCTCAAATAAATTCGGATAGAACAGGCCTGTTTGGAACCCTAATCTGGAATTTTAGTTTCAAACCAACAATTTTTCACAAACATTCACTTCCAACACATACCAACTCCATCTTACACTATAGCAAACCATTAATCCATGACTAAACATGACTAAACAATAATTTATATATTAAAACAGAAAATCCTCAATAAATAGAAAAAAATTAGACAACTCCACCATAATACATGAAATACCCCACAAAATGGCATCTTTAACTACTAACACCTACTAAATTCACATGAGAACCAACAAAGAAACCATTCCTTAACCACTCACCTTATGAACACAAGCTACAAGGTAGATGAGAGTCTTTCCCCTCCAAACAAAACCACCAAGCACTTCAATACTACCTAGCAAGTTAGTTTTATGGAGGAATTTGGAAGATTAATGGTTGGGTTTCAAGATTGGAGCAAGTAAATGAAGCAAAAGTTGGAAGCTTTCTTTCCTTTCTCTTCCTAAGTTGCACGGCCAAGAGGATGAAAATGGAGAAGAATTTTGATCAAAATTGAATTCGTAAAGGCAATGAAGACTAGTCAAAATTCTAGCTTCCAATAGGATTGAAACATGTGGCACTTCTCAAGCTTATCTCCTTCCTTTGTTTCCAATACATAATTAACTAGCTAACCTCTAATTAGCTCATAATACAAAGTAGTAAAACTCCGTATATAAAATTTTCCCCAAACTACATTTACTGTACCAATCGCCCTAGTGGGTCCCACATCCACTGTACACCCCTATAACCACATAACTTGACTTATTTCAAGAAAATGATTTAAAATTCATGTGGTCTCATAAAAATCCCCAGAAAATGCACATATTAAGGAAAACACTAGAATTAAGCCCAAAAGCCTAAAACAAACACCTAGAAAATAAGAAAATTTTCGGGGTCTCATTGAGAGAAGGGACTAAACCTAAGGTGCCAGCTCGAGTGTACTCGTTAGAGCCTTAGCAAGTCTCAGATTCCTTCGAGGTCGTAGAAGATACGATCCCTATATTCCACCGCTTTGCAAAGGTTTTAGTAGATCCCAGTGCCACCCATTCCTTTGTTAACCCTAATTTCATGTGTGGCATTGACATAAAACCCGCTAGTTTACCTTATGACCTAGAAGTTAGTACACCTACGGGGGATCAGCATTTGGTTACTAGTATGGTTTATAAAGATTGTGAAGTATGGGTAGGAGAGAGGAGATTGTTAGGGGATTTGATAAGCCTGTCCATTAAGGGGTATGATGTGATTTTGGGCATGGACTGGTTAGCCAGGTATAACGCCCAACTAGATTGTAAGAAGAAGATGGTAGAATTCCGCATTCCTGGAGAGGCAACCCTAAGGTTGGATATAAGAGGTAGGTTAGCCTCATCTGTTTTGATTTCGGGCATTTGGGCTAGAAAACTGCTAAGTAGAGGGGCGCAAGGATTTTTGGCCTTTCTAATCAATACCCCCACGGATAAATTGAAGGTAGAGGATGTGCACATAGTATGAGAATTTTCGGATGTATTCCCTGATGAGTTAGTAGCCCTACCTCCGGTGAGAGAGATAGAATTGAGAGAGATAGAATTCAAGATCGACCTGTTACCGGGAACCTTGCCTATCTCAAAAATCCCGTATCGGATGGCCCCTGCGGAGCTGAAGGAGCTGAAATTGCAATTACAAGACCTTTCGGAGCGGGGGTTCATTCAAGAGAGTGGGTCTCCTTGGGGAGCCCCTATGTTATTTATAAAGAAAAAGGACGGAAGTTTGAGGATGTGTATCGACTATCGGAGCCTGAACAATGTCACGGTTAAAAATAAGTATCCACTGCCCCACATTGATGAGTTGTTCGACCAGTTGCAAGGACCAATAGTCTTCTCGAAACTGGACCTTCGCCAAGGGTATTACCAGTTGTTAATCAGGAAGGAGGATATCCCGAAAACCGCTTTCAATTCGAGATATGGGCATTACGAGTTCGCAGTTATGCCCTTTGGACTAACCAATGCTCCTGCCGCCTTCATGGACTTAATGCATAGGGTTTTCAAGCCCTATTTGGATCGATTTGTCGTAGTCTTTATCGATGACATTTTGGTTTACTCCAAGACACGTGAAGAGCATGAGCAGCATTTGAGAGTTATTTTGCAGACCCTAAGGGAGCATCAGTCGTACGCCAAGTTCAGTAAGTGTAAATTTTGGTTGGAGAAAATCTCTTTCTTAGGGCACGTAATTTCCCAAGAAGGCATCTCGGTTGACCCGGCGAAAGTAGAGGCCGTGACCAATTGGAAGAGGCCAGAAAACCCCACAGAGATCCGCAGCTTTCTAGGGCTGGTTGGGTACTACCGGCGTTTCATTAAAGATTTCTCCAAACTAGCCGGTCCTTTAACCGACCTGATAAAGAAACATGGTCAGTTCGTATGGAATGCTTGATATGAGGCAAGTTTCCAAGAGTTAAAGAAAAGATTGACCATGACTCCAGTTCTAGTCTTGCCTAACGGAGTAGACGGGTTTGCCGTTTATACCGATGCATCGCGAGAAGGCCTGGGATTCGTTTTAATGCAAAACCAGAATGTGATATCTTTTGCTTCAAGAAAGTTGAAACTCCACAAGCAGAATTATCCGACCCACGATCTGGAGCTAGCCGTCGTCGTTTTCGCTCTGAAAAAGTGGAGACACTACCTATATGGGGTGACCTTCGAGGTTTACTCAAACCACAAGAGCCTTAGGTACCTCTTCTCGCAGAAGGAATTGAATATGAGGCAGCGACGGTGGATGGAATTTCTGGAAGATTACGACTGCACAATCAACTACCATCCGGGGAAGGCGAACGTGGTAGCCGATGCTTTAAGTCACAAGGCTCAAATAGTAGGGTTAGTGATTAAAGAGTGGGATTTGTTGGAATCCGTTTGTGAGTGGAAACCCTGCCTTGGGAGCCATAAGGTGATTTTTGGTAATATTAAGGTAACATCCACCCTGCTGGAACGCATTAAAGAAGCGAAAAAGGAGAATTTGATGGTGCGGAAGTGGGGAGAGAAGGTGGAAAAAGGGGAATTGACTGACTTCAACTTTAGTCCTAAGGGTATTCTAAAATATCGAAATCAAGTGGTGGTACCTAAAGATGAGACGATAAAAACGGAGATCTTAGAGGAAGCTCATCGGTCCAAGTATACAATCCATCCGGGTAGTAGCAAGATGTATCAGGATCTGAAAGGAGCCTATTGGTGGGACAATATGAAGAAGGAAATCGCTCTGTACGTGCAGAAATGTCTCGTTTGCCAAGAAGTTAAGGCGGAGCATCAAAAACCATCAGGCTTACTACAACCTCTTGAAATACCTGAATGGAAGTGGGAAAACGTCACAATGGATTTCGTTTCAGGTTTGCCGCGAACGCAACGAGGACACGATTCTGTTTGGGTGATCGTCGATCGATTAACCAAATCGGCCCATTTCTTACCGGTAAACATGAAATACTCCATGGAGAAATTAGCTCAGGTGTACATAGACGAGATCGTAAGGCTACACGGCGTTCCTGTGAGCATCGTTTCAGACAAAGATCCCCGCTTCGTATCTAGGTTTTGGCAGAAATTCCAAGAGACTCTGGGGACCAAACTCAACTTAAGCACCACCTATCACCCGCAGACGGATGGACAATCGGAGCGAACAATCCAAACTCTTGAGGACATGTTAAGGACCTGTATTCTGGATTTTGGGGGTAACTGGGGTCAACATATGACCTTAGTGGAGTTTACGTACAATAATAGCTACCATTCGTCGATTCAAATGGCTCCATACGTGGCACTATATGGACGGAAATGCCGGTCACCGATCTATTGGAACGAAGTTGGCGAGAGGAAGGCGCTAGATCCAGCGACTATTCCATGGATGGAGAAGGCTTGAGAAAAGGTTAAGTTAATACGACAACGACTCCAAACAGCTCAAAGCCAACAAAAGAGCTACGCAGATAATCGAAAAAAAGATTTGGAGTTCGAAGTGGGAGACCATGTTTTCCTCAAGGTCACACCGTTACGGAGCATCACAGCGGGTAGAGGAAAAAAGCTCCAACCGAGGTTTGTTGGACCTTTCAAGATTCTCCAAAGGGTTGGTAAAGTAGCGTATCGCCTGGAACTACCGTCCAGTCTCTCTCGAATTCACGACGTCTTCCACGTCTCGATGCTTAAGAAGTACTATCCCGACCCATCCCATATCTTACAGCCAGAGAAAATCGAAATAGATGAATCGCTTACTTACGAAGAGAAACCTGTACAATTGCTTGACCAGAGAGTTAAAGAGTTGAGAAACAAGCAGATTCCGTTGGTTAAGATACTGTTGAGGAATCATGGGGTGGAGGAAGCTACCTAGGAGGTGGAAGAAGAAATACAAAAGAAATACCCTGAACTTTTCATGAGTCAAGGTGAGAAATTTTGATGGCGAAATTCTTTTAAGGGGGAGAGGGTGTGAGACCCAGTAAATTTTCTTATTTTCTAAGTTTTATTCTATTTAATTGCATGCTTTTTCGCATTTTCTTTATTAGGAAAATTTTTTAGATAATTTTTATGAGTAAATATAGTTTTTAAATTATTTTTCTAGTATCGGTTAGTTTTTGAGAAATTAAGAGCGTGTACCAGACGTGGGACCCGCTAGTGCGGGAATTTCGGTAAAATTCGGCCAGTTAGGTTTTGTTTTGTATACCGGATTTATTTTACCAGGTGTTAAGAGATAATTAGAGGTTGCCCAATGGATGAGAGTTGGAGAGACAAAAGGATAGCTTTGCATGAATGAGAGTGACATGTGTCAATTGGTGATTCAATCTTGATTTTGACCACTATTCATCACTTTACCAATTAAACTAAAAATTGACCCAAAATTATCCTTCATTTCAAGCTTCTTGGCCGGCCATCTTCAAAAGGAAAAGAAGAGAAAACTCACAACTTTCTTACCTCCAATCTTGTTCAATCGATTAAACTTGGATTTCCTCCATAAAAACCCTTAGTTTAGTGGTAGTAAGGTTGGTTGTGGAGTGATTTGGAAGACCTAGGTGCTAAGTTGGTTTTTTCTTGAGTTTGCAAGGTAAGTGACCAAGACACCTTTCCTTTGATCTTAATGGTGTTCAATTGGTAGCTTGTGTGAGTTAAAGAGCTAGTTTTAAGTGATATTTCATGACTCTTGGTTGAGATTCGGGAATTTTTCTATTTATTCATGATTTTTCTATTTTTATATGTTTAGTATTGTGTGGCCATGGATGATGGCTTGGGATAGTCTAGAATGAAGCCATAGTGCGTAAATTGTAGCTAATTGCGGAAAATTTCCACTTTGTGCGGAAAATTCCAGATTAGGGTTTCAATTAACCCCATTCTGCCCGGTACTGTTTGGATAGGAAGAAGGCCAAATTAGCCTTGGGTTAAAACATGAAAGTTGTAGCAAATAATTTTTATAGTTTCCTGTAAAATTTCAGCCCAATCTGAGCTCGGTAGCCTGAGAAAAGACAGAAATGCCTGGACTGCTGTAGGTAGAGTTCGGTGAACAGGGTTGACTTTTCACCCGATCTGACCGTGTCTGTTTATCTTGATACGTACTGATTTAACCTTTGGTCAAAACATAAAAATTTTAGTGCTGTGTCTTAGCTTTCCAACGCCCTTGGAAACGCCCCAATTGGACTTCGGTAGCCTGAGTTATGGTCATTTAACCAGAATGCGGTTTGCTAACCTGTTTATGCGGTTCTGGTTTGGTACATTGAAATTTTGACCTAGTTGCACTACAAACTGGACTGAGTGACCTTCTTCAACATTGTAGCCCTTTCTTTTAGCTTCGAAACGGTATATATTACACCTCAATCCGACAAGGGTAGCTTTAGTTGTATTATTTCCGCTAAGCGATAGCAAATCTGCCTTTTGTTTTCCAATCTAAACTTCGTTTCCGCACATGTCCTAGTTTGATTTTGCACTTATACGTTCCATTTGATTTTACTTTAGTAGTATGTGGATTCGATTTATGACTCGTATTCGAGTCTCATTGTGCTTGTTTGAATGTTTTAGGGCGTGACGGTGATTCAAGACGCTCTTTGGGCGGAAGTGTATGAAATTTCATTTGCTTGCTTGGTGAGTATACCACTCACTTGCTTGTTACTATGTGGCTTTGTTACACTTGAAATTGATGCCTTGAATGCTTATTTGCACCGTTGAAATTGGTTCAAGTGAGGGTGTACTTGATCACTCTCACCCTTTATGTCTTACATATGACTGTTTACTGTGTTACTGGAATGGTATATGAATATATTGGAATTGGTGTCGTTTAGACGAGTATCCAACGGCCATTACTGTTATCACTGAGCTCAACCCCATTGGTAGTCAATTGAATCGAGCCGGCAAGGGCTTGGTCATGAAAATTGACGAGCCATGGGGACTGTTATATGGAATCTTGTAGTATGAGACTCTCGATTCCGGTATACTCGAGTAGTACCAATTTTCCACTGTTTGGAGTTCGGGCCCGGTAGAGGTATGTTGGGTGGAAGGAATGGAAGTAAAGTGGAGTCTATGTTTGGTTATACTTTGTACATTGACGGAGGGTCAATGAGATACAATCAAGTATGGCGAGCGAGGAAAGGGGCTCTTGAGAGTCGTCCGTATCCTTTTACCATTGTTATTGATATGTGACTTTATTTAGCTTCCTTAATGAATGATTTGGGATTGATCGACTCCATGCATAATTGAGCTTCCTTGCTTGAGTGAAAGTATCTCACTGGGCGTAAGCTCACCCTATTACTTTTGTTTTCCTTACAGGGGTTTGAAACTTTTGAGAGACTAGGACCTTTGGTTGCCGAGTTGAGCTTGAGTAAATACATTTTGCATAGCTCCTTATTGGACAAAACCTTAAGTGCAATTTGATCCAACCTTTTCGTTTGAGTTGTAATTTGCAAACCGGACTTGTATAAACTTGTTGGATAACTTTTGTATGCTATTCTGACGTGTTCGGCACTGTTCATGTCGGTTCCGATTTTCGTTTCTTTTATTTTGTGATTTTGACTTGTTTGAGCGCGCTTTTATTTTCCCGGAACGTTTGAGATCGTGTTTAACTGCACCGTTAGTCCTGGCGAGAGTTGGGTAGGCAGTCCGCTAACCTCTTTGGTTCGCCTTAGAGGAAGGTGGGGCTGTCACACAATCTAATAAGTGTAGCTTCAGTTGTGATCAAAACGCCAAAAGATGGCAAAGCTGCCATCTTCATTGTTTCTCGTTGCCTTTCTTTTGTTTGCCATTTCCTTGGTCCGACTTAACATGTACTTTTTAGGTGTTCTAAACCTGATTTCTAACATTCTAAACTAGTATTCAAAACATGGTTTGAGTTGCATATATTGGTTTTGAACTTAACAGTTTTTGATCATTTTCTTTTACAAATTATATGTGCACCTTGCCTATATGACTTACTATACTTTTCATGCCTTTTTCCTTTGATATAGAAATATAAGTTATGCAGCTTGCACTCTTGTATGATTGGCTCTTTGTGGACAATATTTGATGCAGATTTCGAGAGTGATCAAGGTGCCGACCCTGAACTGAATTTTGATAAAACGTGACTTGTTTAGAGTGAGTGTTTCTTGCATGTTTGTATATTAAATGACTGTGTACTTGTTGTGAATATTTGATTGAGTGTTAAATGCTTTCCAATGATTGCTAAATGGATTTTCGACGGGCAAGTGTACTTTATCGCACTCGACCCAAACAAAAGTGAATTTTCAATGATTGAATGCTACTTGTGCATGGATGTAAGCCTTTTGGCTGAACTGAGCCATTGCCCTTCGTTGCCAGTAGACTCGAGCCAGAATGGATTCGGTCGGGCGACTGGTGACTCTGGGATAATGTTTGGTATACTCGAGTATGACCACAAAGGTTAGTGGAGAACTAGCCAGTGAATTGGCTAGTGGCGGGAAATGAAATCAATGAATGAATGTCAAGAACACTGAGGAGTTTTCACTTGCAAATATTTTTCTAATATTGGAGGGATAAGGAAAATGGTTGGTGAATGAATGAACAAATGGCTCCACGTGAGCATGTATTCTTTTAATGAGTGTGTTCTCATTGCTTTTATATTGTGAACGTTTTCTCGATTGATTGTTATTAAATGACTAATGTCCTTGTTTCAATTGCTTGATTATGTGTATGGGAACCTCACTGAGCTTTAGCTCATCCCTCTATTCCATTACATTTGTTTTCCTTACAGGGTTTGAGAGCAAGGGCGAGTGATTAGAGGAAGACTAAACTTTTGACTAGAACTTTTGATGTGTAATAGTAATAGTATTAGTAGTTGGTTGGATCCTGAACTTTTGTACTAACCTTGAGGATTGTACATCTGTGTTAAAGTTTGTATATGTGACGACCCCACCGCACCCAGAGGCGTACCAGAGGGCTTAGCGGACCGTCTGCCTAGCTCGCGCCAGGACTCGAAAATGCAAAGCAATGAAAGCCATATAAACCAAAAGAGTACTATTCACAATATATATATTGGCAAAATGTGACGCCCCGAAAGTATAAGTGTGAGAACCCGAAAATTTTCTAATTTTCTAGGGTTTATTTTATTTAATCGCCCGCCTTTTCTACATTTTCTTTATTAGAAAAATTCCCCAGATAAATTTTATGAGCAAATATAGTTTTAAAATGATTTTTCTTGTATCGGTTAGTTTTTGAGAAATTAAGAGCGTATTTTGAACGTGGAACCCGCTAGTGCGGGAAATGCATTATATTTTTGACAACTTGTTGGAATTTTGTATTAAGTGATATTATTTTACAAGGTGTTAAGATATTTGTATTGGAGAGACAAAAAGATAAGTTTTGAACCAAAAGGTGACAAGTGTCACCTTGTGATTTAATCTTGGACTTTGACCATTTGACTTTACCTTTACCTTTACCAAATAAATACCAAAAATTGATCAAAATAAGCTTCAATTTGCAAGCTTCTTGGCCGAATGTTCTTGCTCAAGAAAGAAAGAAAAGCTCTCAATTTTTTCCTTCTATTTCTTGCTCAATCTTCAAATCCAACCAATAAAACTCCAAATCATTCCATAAAATCTCTTTGCTAAGTGGTCTTGAGGTGTTTTGTGGAGTTGTTTGGAAAGCTAAGGTGACTAGTTGCTCTATCTCTTGTATTGCTAAGGTGAGTTTTGAATGTTTTAATATGAGCATGATTGTGTGGCTATGTATGATGATTGGAAATGATGTTTAGTGACTCTAGGAGGTGGAAAAAGTGATTAATTGCAATCAATTTCTGTTTTGGAAGGAAAAGTGGAAAACTAGGTTTCAATGTTCTTCATTCTGTCCGAATTTATAGCTCATAGATAGAGTCCGAATTAGCCTTGGCTTAAAACATGAAAGTTGTAGGGAATGATATTTTAGAGGTGCCTACAAAATTTCAGGTCAATCGGAGTAGTGTAGAGTGAGAAAGTCAAAATTACTATTGCTGTTCTGGTTTTACCCGAATGTAAGAATTGCGCCTGTAATTGGTTGTTTTGGTCAGGATTGCTTCCGAATTGGTTGTTGAGGTCTTCTAATGAAATGTAGCCCTGTTTCTTATCTTTCATCTGGTTTTAGAATTTCTGGATTTGGACTTGTATAGCCTGATTTATGATGTTTCCGCTAGAATGCGTTCTGTGAATCTATTTTTGTGATTCTGGTGTAGTATCTTGCATTTTTGACCTGGTTACACTCGAAACTGGGTTGAGTGACCTTCTGTAATATTGTAGCCCTATCTCTTAGCTTCGAAACGGTGGATCTTGCACCTTCATCCGACCATCGTAGTGCCTTTGGTACCATTACCGTAAAATGATGTCAAAACCTATTTTTCTGGTTTTGAGTTTAACTTTCATTTCCGGACTTTTCCCTAGCTTGACTTGTACTAGTACTACTTGGAGTGCTGAATGGCTATTGGATGAACTTGTTGTTGTGTGTGTACCTTTGGGTTGGAATGAGGAAATAATGAAGCCATGATGGCAGGAAAAGTTAGCAAATTCAGGGGAAGTGCTGTCCGAACTTTGAAGGGACTTGTTTGCACTGAGTTTGTGATCTAAGACTTGGATTTGAGTAAGGCAATGTTATATGATGGATGATTTCTGAGCCATTGAGGTGAGTGACCTTAAATGATTTCTAAAGTTATTTATGAATCGTTTCCTGCATTATTTACTTTTGGACTATTTCCAAGTTACTTTTGAACCGTTTTCTTGCATTATTTACCTTTAAACTGTTTCCAAAGTTACTTTTGAACTGTTTTCTTGCATATCATGCGTGCTTGCATATGAGTGTTCCTTATTTGCTATATCCCTTGACTTATTGGCTTGTTATTATTGATTGAAAATGTGTTAAGTGCTTTCAATGATTGTTAAAACGAGTTTTCTAGGCGAGTGTGTACTTTATCGCACTCGACCTAAATAAATATGAAATTTTCAATGATTAATGGTTAAATGCTAGTTGCGCATGAATGTAAGCCGTTTGGCTGAACTGCCCACTGCCCTTCGTTACCGATCGACTCGAGCCAGAAGCGGACTCGGTCGGGCGATATGGTGATCCTGGGTGAATTCGGTATACTCGAGTATTACCTTGTAGTCCGGCTACGTCCGGATGGGTAGAGTCCGGTCAACGTCCGTAAAGGGGATGAACAAACAAAAGGATGAACGAGGGATTCTACTTACAAAAAAAAAAATGTATTTTCAAACGATCGGAGGAATAAGGGGGAATGTCAGGAAAACGAATAAACGAACAAATAGCTCCATGTGGGCCCGTATCCTTTTAATGAATGTTACTATCGCTTTCCATTGTAAATGTTTCTTGAATTATTGATACTCCATCATGGATTTATGACATCATTGAAATGAACTAATGTGAAACCGATTTGATTATTGATTTTTCTGGTTACTCGTTGAGCTTCTAGCTCACCCCAAAAATATTTTATTCCCCTCCACAGGGCTCAAGGTGAAGGAAGGGCTTGTAATACTTATTCACGTGAATGGATGGCCTATATCTTGTACAATTTGGATTTGAAATCATTTTATGTATAGTTGGGAATTGTTTCCGCTGCATTTGTGACATGTAATTATTGGAGACTTGGATGTATATTTGTGGACCATGTGATGTATATTTGAGTTATAATCGGGATTTATATTGTAATCTGTTTGAGGAATATAGTGAACGACTGAGTCCCGGCGAGAGCCGGGCAGGCGACCCGCCGAACCCTCTGGTTCGCCTTAGGGGGAGGTGGGGCCGTCACAGTTGGTATCAGAGCTTAGGTTTCAGATCTCTGTAGTGTATCCTAGGCTTGAAGTTTAGGATGCCGGACTGTGGGTTTGGTTCGAAATATTAGTGATTCTTGCGGAATGTCTTGACTTGATTGGTACAAGAGGGAATGTCGAGGACGACATTCTTCTAAGGAGGGGAGTTTGTGACACCCCGAAAGTATAAGTGTGAGAACCCGAAAATTTTCTAATTTTCTAGGGTTTATTTTATTTAATCGCCCGCCTTTTCTACATTTTCTTTATTAGAAAAATTCCCCAGATAAAGTTTATGAGCAAATATAGTTTTAAAATGATTTTTCTTGTATCGGTTAGTTTTTGAGAAATTAAGAGCTTATTTTGAACGTGGGACCCGCTAGTGCGGGAAATGCATTATATTTTTGACAACTTGTTGGAATTTTGTATTAAGTGATATTATTTTACAAGGTGTTAAGATATTTGTATTGGAGAGACAAAAAGATAAGTTTTGAACCAAAAGGTGACAAGTGTCACCTTGTGATTTAATCTTAGACTTTGACCATTTGACTTTACCTTTACCTTTACCAAATAAATACCAAAAATTGAACAAAATAAGCTTCAATTTGCAAGCTTCTTGGCCGAATGTTCTTGCTCAAGAAAGAAGGAAAAGCTCTCAATTTCTTCCTTCTATTTCTTGCTCAATCTTCAAATCCAACCAATAAAACTCCAAATCATTCCATAAAATCTCTTAGCTAAGTGGTCTTGAGGTGTTTTGTGGAGTTGTTTGGAAAGCTAAGGTGACTAGTTGCTCTATCTCTTGTATTGCTAAGGTGAGTTTTGAATGTTTTAATATGAGCATGATTGTGTGGCTATGTATGATGATTGGAAATGATGTTTAATGACTCTAGGAGGTGGAAAAAGTGATTAATTGCAATCAATTTCTGTTTTGGAAGGAAAAGTGGAATACTAGGTTTCAATGTTCTTCGTTCTGTCCGAATTTATAGCTCATAGATAGAAGCTGAATTGGCCTTGTCTTAAAACATGAAAGTTGTAGGGAATGATATTTTAGATCTGCCTGCAAAATTTCAGGTCAATCGGAGTAGTGTAGAGTGATAAAAGTCAAAATTACTATTGCTATTCTGGTTTTACCCGAATGTAAGAATTGCGCCTGTAATTGGTTGTTTTGGTCAGGATTGCTTCCGAATTGGTTGTTGAGCTCTTCTGATGAATGTAGCCCTGTTTCTTATCTTTCAGCTGGTTTTAGAATTTCTGGATTTGGACTTGGATAGCCTGATTTATGATGTTTCCGCTAGAATGCGTTCTGTGAATCTGTTTTTGTGATTCTGGTGTAGTATCTTGCATTTTTGACCTGGTTACACTCGAAACTGGGTTGAGTGACCTTCTGTAATATTGTAGCCCTATCTCTTAGCTTCGAAACGGTGGATCTTGCACCTTCATCCGACCATCGTAGTGCCTTTGGTACCATTACCGTAAAATGACGTCAAAACCTATTTTTCTGGTTTTGAGTTTAACTTTCATTTCCGGACTTTTCCCTAGCTTGACTTGTACTAGTACTACTTGGAGTGCTGAATGGCTATTGGATGAACTTGTTGTTGTGTGTGTACCTTTGGGTTGGAATGAGGAAATAATGAAGCCATGATGGCAGGAAAAGTTAGCAAATTCAGGGGAAGTGCTGTCCGAACTTTGAAGGGACTTGTTTGCACTGAGTTTGTGATCTAAGACTTGGATTTGAGTAAGGCAATGTTATATGATGGATGATTTCTGAGCCATTGAGGTGAGTGACCTTAAATGATTTCTAAAGTTATTTATGAATCGTTTCCTGCATTATTTACTTTTGGACTATTTCCAAGTTACTTTTGAACCGTTTTCTTGCATTATTTACCTTTAAACTGTTTCCAAAGTTACTTTTGAACTGTTTTCTTGCATATCATGCGTGCTTGCATATGAGTGTTCCTTATTTGCTATATCCCTTGACTTATTGGCTTGTTATTATTGATTGAAAATGTGTTAAGTGCTTTCAATGATTGTTAAAACGAGTTTTCTAGGCGAGTGTGTACTTTATCGCACTCGACCTAAATAAATATGAAATTTTCAATGATTAATGGTTAAATGCTAGTTGCGCATGAATGTAAGCCGTTTGGCTGAACTGGCCACTGCCCTTCGTTACCGATCGACTCGAGCCAGAAGCGGACTCGGTCGGGCGATATGGTGATCCTGGGTGAATTCGGTATACTCGAGTATTACCTTGTAGTCCGGCTACGTCCGGATGGGTGGAGTCCGGTCAACGTCCGTAAAGGGGATGAACAAACAAAAGGATGAACGAGGGATTCTATTTACAAAAAAAAAAATGTATTTTCAAACGATTCGAGGAATAAGGGGGATGTCAGGAAAACGAATAAACGAACAAATAGCTCCATGTGGGCCCGTATCCTTTTAATGAATGTTACTATCGCTTTCCATTGTAAATGTTTCTTGAATTATTGATACTCCATCATGGATTTATGACATCATTGAAATGAACTAATGTGAAACCGATTTGATTATTGATTTTTCTGGTTACTCGCTGAGCTTCTAGCTCACCCCAAAATATTTTATTCCCCTCCACAGGGCTCAAGGTGAAGGAAGGGCTTGTAATACTTATTCACGTGAATGGATGGCCTATATCTTGTACAATTTGGATTTGAAATCATTTTATGTATAGTTGGGAATTGTTTCCGCTGCATTTGTGACATGTAATTATTGGAGACTTGGATGTATATTTGTGGACCATGTGATGTATATTTGAGTTATAATCGGGATTTATATTGTAATCTGTTTGAGGAATATAGTGAACGACTGAGTCCCGGCGAGAGCCGGGCAGGCGACCCGCCGAACCCTCTGGTTCGCCTTAGGGGGAGGTGGGGCCGTCACAGTTGGTATCAGAGCTTAGGTTTCAGATCTCTGTAGTGTATCCTAGGCTTGAAGTTTAGGATGCCGGACTGTGGGTTTGGTTCGAAATATTAGTGATTCTTGCGGAATGTCTTGACTTGATTGGTACAAGAGGGAATGTCGAGGACGACATTCTTCTAAGGAGGGGAGTTTGTGACACCCCGAAAGTATAAGTGTGAGAACCCGAAAATTTTCTAATTTTCTAGGGTTTATTTTATTTAATCGCCCGCCTTTTCTACATTTTCTTTATTAGAAAAATTCCCCAGATAAAGTTTATGAGCAAATATAGTTTTAAAATGATTTTTCTTGTATCGGTTAGTTTTTGAGAAATTAAGAGCTTATTTTGAACGTGGGACCCGCTAGTGCGGGAAATGCATTATATTTTTGACAACTTGTTGGAATTTTGTATTAAGTGATATTATTTTACAAGGTGTTAAGATATTTGTATTGGAGAGACAAAAAGATAAGTTTTGAACCAAAAGGTGACAAGTGTCACCTTGTGATTTAATCTTAGACTTTGACCATTTGACTTTACCTTTACCTTTACCAAATAAATACCAAAAATTGAACAAAATAAGCTTCAATTTGCAAGCTTCTTGGCCGAATGTTCTTGCTCAAGAAAGAAGGAAAAGCTCTCAATTTCTTCCTTCTATTTCTTGCTCAATCTTCAAATCCAACCAATAAAACTCCAAATCATTCCATAAAATCTCTTAGCTAAGTGGTCTTGAGGTGTTTTGTGGAGTTGTTTGGAAAGCTAAGGTGACTAGTTGCTCTATCTCTTGTATTGCTAAGGTGAGTTTTGAATGTTTTAATATGAGCATGATTGTGTGGCTATGTATGATGATTGGAAATGATGTTTAATGACTCTAGGAGGTGGAAAAAGTGATTAATTGCAATCAATTTCTGTTTTGGAAGGAAAAGTGGAATACTAGGTTTCAATGTTCTTCGTTCTGTCCGAATTTATAGCTCATAGATAGAAGCTGAATTGGCCTTGTCTTAAAACATGAAAGTTGTAGGGAATGATATTTTAGATCTGCCTGCAAAATTTCAGGTCAATCGGAGTAGTGTAGAGTGATAAAAGTCAAAATTACTATTGCTATTCTGGTTTTACCCGAATGTAAGAATTGCGCCTGTAATTGGTTGTTTTGGTCAGGATTGCTTCCGAATTGGTTGTTGAGCTCTTCTGATGAATGTAGCCCTGTTTCTTATCTTTCAGCTGGTTTTAGAATTTCTGGATTTGGACTTGGATAGCCTGATTTATGATGTTTCCGCTAGAATGCGTTCTGTGAATCTGTTTTTGTGATTCTGGTGTAGTATCTTGCATTTTTGACCTGGTTACACTCGAAACTGGGTTGAGTGACCTTCTGTAATATTGTAGCCCTATCTCTTAGCTTCGAAACGGTGGATCTTGCACCTTCATCCGACCATCGTAGTGCCTTTGGTACCATTACCGTAAAATGACGTCAAAACCTATTTTTCTGGTTTTGAGTTTAACTTTCATTTCCGGACTTTTCCCTAGCTTGACTTGTACTAGTACTACTTGGAGTGCTGAATGGCTATTGGATGAACTTGTTGTTGTGTGTGTACCTTTGGGTTGGAATGAGGAAATAATGAAGCCATGATGGCTGGAAAAGTTAGCAAATTTAGGGGAAGTGCTGTCCGAACTTTGAAGGGACTTGTTTGCACTGAGTTTGTGATCTAAGACTTGGATTTGAGTAAGGCAATGTTATATGATGGATGATTTCTGAGCCATTGAGGTGAGTGACCTTAAATGATTTCTAAAGTTATTTATGAATCGTTTCCTGCATTATTTACTTTTGGACTATTTCCAAGTTACTTTTGAACCGTTTTCTTGCATTATTTACCTTTAAACTGTTTCCAAAGTTACTTTTGAACTGTTTTCTTGCATATCATGCGTGCTTGCATATGAGTGTTCCTTATTTGCTATATCCCTTGACTTATTGGCTTGTTATTATTGATTGAAAATGTGTTAAGTGCTTTCAATGATTGTTAAAACGAGTTTTCTAGGCGAGTGTGTACTTTATCGCACTCGACCTAAATAAATATGAAATTTTCAATGATTAATGGTTAAATGCTAGTTGCGCATGAATGTAAGCCGTTTGGCTGAACTGCCCACTGCCCTTCGTTACCGATCGACTCGAGCCAGAAGCGGACTCGGTCGGGCGATATGGTGATCCTGGGTGAATTCGGTATACTCGAGTATTACCTTGTAGTCCGGCTACGTCCGGATGGGTAGAGTCCGGTCAACGTCCGTAAAGGGGATGAACAAACAAAAGGATGAACGAGGGATTCTACTTACAAAAAAAAAAATGTATTTTCAAACGATCGGAGGAATAAGGGGGAATGTCAGGAAAACGAATAAACGAACAAATAGCTCCATGTGGGCCCGTATCCTTTTAATGAATGTTACTATCGCTTTCCATTGTAAATGTTTCTTGAATTATTGATACTCCATCATGGATTTATGACATCATTGAAATGAACTAATGTGAAACCGATTTGATTATTGATTTTTCTGGTTACTCGTTGAGCTTCTAGCTCACCCCAAAAATATTTTATTCCCCTCCACAGGGCTCAAGGTGAAGGAAGGGCTTGTAATACTTATTCACGTGAATGGATGGCCTATATCTTGTACAATTTGGATTTGAAATCATTTTATGTATAGTTGGGAATTGTTTCCGCTGCATTTGTGACATGTAATTATTGGAGACTTGGATGTATATTTGTGGACCATGTGATGTATATTTGAGTTATAATCGGGATTTATACTGTAATCTGTTTGAGGAATATAGTGAACGACTGAGTCCCGGCGAGAGCCGGGCAGGCGACCCGCCGAACCCTCTGGTTCGCCTTAGGGGGAGGTGGGGCCGTCACAGTTGGTATCAGAGCTTAGGTTTCAGATCTCTGTAGTGTATCCTAGGCTTGAAGTTTAGGATGCCGGACTGTGGGTTTGGTTCGAAATATTAGTGATTCTTGCGGAATGTCTTGACTTGATTGGTACAAGAGGGAATGTCGAGGACGACATTCTTCTAAGGAGGGGAGTTTGTGACACCCCGAAAGTATAAGTGTGAGAACCCGAAAATTTTCTAATTTTCTAGGGTTTATTTTATTTAATCGCCCGCCTTTTCTACATTTTCTTTATTAGAAAAATTCCCCAGATAAAGTTTATGAGCAAATATAGTTTTAAAATGATTTTTCTTGTATCGGTTAGTTTTTGAGAAATTAAGAGCTTATTTTGAACGTGGGACCCGCTAGTGCGGGAAATGCATTATATTTTTGACAACTTGTTGGAATTTTGTATTAAGTGATATTATTTTACAAGGTGTTAAGATATTTGTATTGGAGAGACAAAAAGATAAGTTTTGAACCAAAAGGTGACAAGTGTCACCTTGTGATTTAATCTTAGACTTTGACCATTTGACTTTACCTTTACCTTTACCAAATAAATACCAAAAATTGAACAAAATAAGCTTCAATTTGCAAGCTTCTTGGCCGAATGTTCTTGCTCAAGAAAGAAGGAAAAGCTCTCAATTTCTTCCTTCTATTTCTTGCTCAATCTTCAAATCCAACCAATAAAACTCCAAATCATTCCATAAAATCTCTTAGCTAAGTGGTCTTGAGGTGTTTTGTGGAGTTGTTTGGAAAGCTAAGGTGACTAGTTGCTCTATCTCTTGTATTGCTAAGGTGAGTTTTGAATGTTTTAATATGAGCATGATTGTGTGGCTATGTATGATGATTGGAAATGATGTTTAATGACTCTAGGAGGTGGAAAAAGTGATTAATTGCAATCAATTTCTGTTTTGGAAGGAAAAGTGGAATACTAGGTTTCAATGTTCTTCGTTCTGTCCGAATTTATAGCTCATAGATAGAAGCCGAATTGGCCTTGTCTTAAAACATGAAAGTTGTAGGGAATGACATTTTAGAGCTGCCTGCAAAATTTCAGGTCAATCGGAGTAGTGTAGAGTGAGAAAAGTCAAAATTACTATTGCTATTCTGGTTTTACCCGAATGTAAGAATTGCGCCTGTAATTGGTTGTTTTGGTCAGGATTGCTTCCGAATTGGTTGTTGAGCTCTTCTGATGAATGTAGCCCTGTTTCTTATCTTTCAGCTGGTTTTAGAATTTCTGGATTTGGACTTGGATAGCCTGATTTATGATGTTTCCGCTAGAATGCGTTCTGTGAATCTGTTTTTCTGATTCTGGTGTAGTATCTTGCATTTTTGACCTGGTTACACTCGAAACTGGGTTGAGTGACCTTCTGGAATATTGTAGCTCTATCTCTTAGCTTCGAAACGGTGGATCTTGCACCTTCATCTGACCATGGTAGTGCCTTTGGTACCATTACCACAAAATGACGTCAAAACCAGTTTTTCTGGTTTTGAGTTTAACTTTCATTTCCGGACTTTTCCCTAGCTTGACTTGTACTAGTACTACTTGGAGTGCTGAATGGCTATTGGATGAACTTGTTGTTGTGTGTGTACCTTTGGGTTGGAATGAGGAAATAATGAAGCCATGATGGCAGGAAAAGTTAGCAAATTCAGGGGAAGTGCTGTCCGAACTTTGAAGGGACTTGTTTGCACTGAGTTTGTGATCTAAGACTTGGATTTGAGTAAGGCAATGTTATATGATGGATGATTTCTGAGCCATTGAGGTGAGTGACCTTAAATGATTTCTAAAGTTATTTATGAATCGTTTCCTGCATTATTTACTTTTGGACTATTTCCAAGTTACTTTTGAACCGTTTTCTTGCATTATTTACCTTTAAACTGTTTCCAAAGTTACTTTTGAACTGTTTTCTTGCATATCATGCGTGCTTGCATATGAGTGTTCCTTATTTGCTATATCCCTTGACTTATTGGCTTGTTATTATTGATTGAAAATGTGTTAAGTGCTTTCAATGATTGTTAAAACGAGTTTTCTAGGCGAGTGTGTACTTTATCGCACTCGACCTAAATAAATATGAAATTTTCAATGATTAATGGTTAAATGCTAGTTGCGCATGAATGTAAGCCGTTTGGCTGAACTGGCCACTGCCCTTCGTTACCGATCGACTCGAGCCAGAAGCGGACTCGGTCGGGCGATATGGTGACCCTGGGTGAATTCGGTATACTCGAGTATTACCTTGTAGTCCGGCTACGTCCGGATGGGTGGAGTCCGATCAACGTCCGGAAAGGGGATGAACGAACAAAAGGATGAACGAGGGATTCTACTTACAAAAAAAAATGTATTTTCAAACGATTGGAGGAATAAGGGGGAATGTCAGGGAAACGAATAGACGAACAAATAGCTCCATGTGGGCCCGTTTCCTTTTAATGAATGTTACTATCGCTTTCCATTGTAAATGTTTCTTGAATTATTGATACTCCATCATGGATTTATGACATCATTGATTTATGACATCATTGAAATGAACTAATGTGAAACCGATTTGATTATTGATTTTTCTGGTTACTCGCTGAGCTTCTAGCTCACCCCAAAAATATTTTATTCCCCTCCACGGGGCTCAAGGCGAAGGAAGGGCTTGTAGTACTTATTCACGTGAATGGATGGTCTATATCTTGTACAATTTGGATTTGGAATCATTTTATGTATAGTTGGGAATTGTTTCCGCTGCATTTGTGACATGTAATTATTGGAGACTTGGATGTATATTTGTGGACCATGTGATGTATATTTGAGTTATAATCGGGATTTATATTGTAATCTGTTTGAGGAATATAGTGAACGACTGAGTCCCGGCGAGAGCCGGGCAGGCGACCCGTCGAACCCTCTGGTTCGCCTTAGGGGGAGGTGGGGCCTTCACACAAAAGAGTTCTATTTACACCCTCAAAAGTAGATATCCAGACTGCTACATCACCTTGTGATAATAACCAAAATCAGAAAGTAGACCCGAAGAAGAGTCCTTACACGGATCACTATAACAAGAAGAACCAGTTTAATTGTCCGGTTATTACAACCTAAACCTAGCTATACTAGTGACAGTGCTCAAGAGTTTCTCGCGTCGGCCCCTGTTAAGGAAACAAAGTGATACGAATCGACCCAGCAAGAACCTGTTTTAAAGAACCAAGTCGATCAGGCAGCGGAAGGATCTATCTTGACCAGGTTATAGAACAATAACTACCTTGCTAGACCTAAAGAGAACCCGTCTCTCAAAACCTAGTGGATTGGTTATTGGTTATGGAACAATAACTACCTTACTAGACCTAAAGAGAACCCGTCTCTAAAAACCTAGTGGATTGGTTATTGGCTTGAAAGAACAAGATGATGTGATCATCTTGCCTTGAACACCACAAGTATCCAAGCTAAATACTTGATACTGTTCAAGGAGAAACGCAAGTTCCATCAAGGAACTCCATAAAAGGAGACAACTCTCTTTTTATTAATTCATATTCCATCTCCCTCAATAGTTAAATAAAGTTGGCTATTTATAGCCTTATAAGACTCAAAACCCTAATCTAAATTGGAAACAATACAAGTTTCCTTATTTGACTTGACACAACTTCCTAAATAAATTTGAAAGTAATTAACTACTTTTCTAAAACTCTAATTCAATTAGAATAGGAAACTAACTGACTCAATAGATTTAACTATGGTCAACATGACCTTAGCCTTTATTTCCCTTAATAACTCAAGACTAACTAACAAGTATTGCTGGAAACTTACTTAAATAAATAACAAGAAATAAGCATGACAAATCTTCAATGATTCTTGAACCTGATTGCACCATCACCATCAATTGAATTTTCTTGAATTTGAAAGGAATCCAAATCTTCATGTTCTCATCATCACTCCACTCGACAAACAAGAGACCCAGGGTTCGTTACCCATCGACCAAGCCCTTACCGACTCGAATCGAGTAACTTGCCGCAGGGTTTCTGGAATTCCAGGAAGTGCGCACATCATGAACAAGTATATCAAATCAATTTCAACAATAAACAAGTATATATCAAATAAGGGCAAGTGCGATAAAGTACACTCTTGCCCGATCAAACCAATCATATATCATTTCATCATATTGATCAAGTATTGTAAACAAGTGTCCAGTTCAATCAGGTATTTGGAAGCACTCACCAAAATGAAGTGCCCCTAGTAATCACGTCTGGGTTATACTCCGGGTTTTGGAGTCTAAATCTGCGATAAAACTTTGTTTCAGAACTTTAAAAATCGACTAAGGTTCGCAACGTAGACGTTTCGTTCAATAAGAATCAAGACATGGAAATTCACTTGGAGAATATTTGTGAAACACTCGCTCGCTTTTCAAACTATATAACTTTGTACTTGGAAAATGCCATTTGAGTCGAAAGTACAAGGAAAACGTATTTCTAGTAGTCATGGTTGTATTTCTCAAGAGTACAAGTTCGGCCAAATCCTTACCTATATACCTCGATAAAAGAAGACGCAAATATCCTAGATAGTTCAAGTGGTAATCGATCTTAACCCTTACTCAAGCTACAAGTATGTCTACCTAGCCCTTGAGCGTAAATTTGGGCAGCACGCCCTTTGTATTTTCCTATTTTCCAGCCATTTATGGCTTCATTCTTTTCCTCAATCAAACCCAAAGTTACACACAAAATAATTTCATTTCAATAGCCGTTCAATAGGCGCAAGGTAATGCAATTACGAAAATCAAGCTAACGACATGTGCGGAAATGAAGTCTAGCAAAAGACAAATTTGACGTGGTTTTGCGTAACGGACACAACCGAGGCTACGCTTATCGGATTGAGGTGCAACTTATACCGTTTCGAAACTAAGACAAAGGGCTACAATTTTGATGAAAACTACTCAGTCCAGTTTGTGACAGCCCCACCTTTCCCTAAGGCGAACCCTAGGGTGTCAGCGGACTGTCTGCCCAACTCTCGCCGGGACTCAGTCGATCAAAGTACTAATAACTCAAATGAGGCAGACGAAACATCTTCCATGCAAGGAAGTATAACCCTAAATAAAACATAATCACTTCACCAATTCTCCAAAAGCTTAGTATACATATAGCCAAAAGTCAACTTACATAGCAAGAGTCGAACTTAAGGATACAAACTTACCAGTCTGCTTAAACAAAAGTTACAACCTCAAAACACAAGTACAAGCAAAATAAAGCTAAGAAAGCTCTTGATTAAGTCCTTTTCCAATCTGTTAAGGAAAACAAAGGGAATGGGGTGAGCTAAAGCCCAGTGAGGTTCCAAATAAAGCAAATAAACACATAGCCACATAAGGTCACAAAATAACCAAATAACACCGTACAATAGAATAACAGTTTAATCACAGTTCAATTCAAGGATACGGGTGACTTTCAAAAGCCAAAGATCCACTTGAGCTTGATCATAATTGCCTCCTGTTGACACTCCGTCAACACTTGTATGCACAGTATATAGGGTCCATAGAACACCACTTTCACCAATCTCCGTCCACCAATCAACCCCCTACCGGACCCGAACTCCATAAACAGTAGTTTGGTAATACTCGAGTATACCGATTTCCAGTGTACAGTAAACAGTCCTCAAGGTTTATCGGCCTTCACGACCAAGCCCTTGCTGGCTCGATACGACCGACTCACCGATGAGGTTGGGTACCCAAACAGTAGCAGTAGTTGATGCGATATCGCCCAAACAACTCAATCACAGGCATTCATGGAGATATCACATCTCATAATAACCGTGTATATATAACTTCAGTGAAAACAAGAGAGATTGAGTGCGGTAAAGTACACACTCGCCTCCATTTTATCAAAACAGTGTTTCGATAAAATGGGTGAGGTTCCAAATAACAGTGAGCTAAAGCCCAGTGAGGTTCCAAATAAAGCAAATAAACACATAGCCACATAAGGTCACAAAATAACCAAATAACACCGTACAGTAGAATAACAGTTTAATCACAGTTCAATTCAAGGATACGGGTGACTTCCAAAAGCCAAAGATCCACTTGAGCTTGATCATAATTGCCTCCTGTTGACACTCCGACAACACTTGTATGCACAGTATATAGGGTCCATAGAACACCACTTTCACCAATCTCCGTCCACCAATCAATCCCCTACCGGGCCCGAACTCCATAAACAGTAGTTTGGTAATACTCGAGTATACCGATTTCCAGTGTACAGTAAACAGTCATCAAGGTTTATCAGCCTTCACGACCAAGCCCTTGCTGGCTCGATACGACCGACTCACCGATGAGGTTGGGTACCCAAACAGTAGCAGTAGTTGATGGGATATCGCCCAAACAACTCAATCACAGGCATTCATGGAGATATCACATCTCATAATAACAGTGTATATATAACTTCAGTGAAAACAAGAGAGATTGAGTGCGGTAAAGTATACACTCGCCTCCATTTTATCAAAATAGTGTTTCGTTCCAACGGTTATCAATCAAGTATTTCAGATATTTCACATAACAGGTAGCAGGTAGGGGAACACTCACCTGTCAAGTAATGCAATAGTCAAACATCAAGTATCTCAGTTACGACCACCTTCGTTTCCCAATCCTAGGGCAACGAGTGAAATTGTTAACATATCAGGTTCATTTCCCACTCAATCGTAGGCTCATTAAGAGACCAAGTGAGCGGTTAAAGTCACTCAATTCATCATGTAAATTAGGCCCAAAATGCAGTAAAATTTCATGAGAAAACAAGTTCAATAAGTGCATGAAAGTTGGGCAAAAGAAAAGTTTCATTCAAGCTTAAGAGTTTCTTCTCGGGTTGAACAGTCTTGCCCTGGCAGTCTTAGGAAAATGGTCATAACTCACTGTAGAAAGGTCGGAATTTGGTGCCGTTGGTGGCGTTGGAAACTAGACTCGAAGGGATTTCCAACGGTATCAAGATCACACCATGGTTCATCCCCTATAAAAAACAGTAACTCAGAAAAGGTGGCTGTTTTTCCAACCCTGGATCAGCAATGACCGCATTCCAAACTACTCTAGTTCTAGATGCTAACTTCGTTTGTTTTGGTCCAAATTTACCCAAATCACTCCTCAAGTGATCATATACAAGGATTCAAGTCACCTAGAATCAATGGAGTTCACAACATGACACACAACATGATTTAAGGCAGCCACAATGGTCTTATAACTACAAGAATCCCAAAACAGTCTACTAATGGTTTAAGAGCACCACTTTACTTGCTTCAATTCCATTCCAACTCACTCATAGGCTTAACCAATAGTTAACCTAGTTTATTAGGCTTGATTAGGGCATAATTTAACAACAAATTTGAGGGAAAACCCCTCCTTCAAGAACCGGTCAGCCAAGAACAAAAGCAACCAGCCCACACTTTCCAACATTTGTTCAACTTTCAACCTTACATGTTTTTCACTCAAATCATCATATCAAGTGGTAGATCTAGCGCAAAAGAGGTTTAAAACATAATAATACCTTATAAACAAACATGAACAAGATTCAAACATTTCATCAAACACTTGGTGTGCATACTAAGAAACTTAACTACTACTTGTTTAATCCAAGAGACTAGCCCAAAATCTCAACCAAACAACTTGTATTTTTGCCATTAACACTTCAAGTGCATGATTTATCATCAAAAACCAAGATTTAAAGAACATATACCTCTCTTGTGGTGAGCTTGAACCACCAAAATCAATCCACCAAAGTAAGTCTTCAAGCTTGAATCAAGCACTTAAAGTTGGAGGAAACTCTCTTACTAACTCAAATCTTTCTCTTTTGATTTTTATTCTTGATTTGCTAGGGTAAGAAGGCAAAGTTATGGAGCTCACTCTCTCTCTCTCTTGAGGCTAAGAGGTTCGGCCATCATAAGAAGGAAAAGAGCCAAGTTTAGTTTTTTTTTTATTTTGTCTACCAATCCTTAGTCAAACCAACCCATGGCTAGGGTTTTGCCACATGGCCCTATTCTTGTCCAAACCTTTCTTAACCTTTGACTAATGGTGTCTTAACCTTTCCAATTGCACCAATAATTCTTTAACACCTCTAATCCTACATGTAAAGTCTCTACCACTAATATAAGGACATTTGGTAAAATGCAAGTAGTGAATTATTTAAAACCAATCCAAGAAAAAATGTTTTACTTCAAGTAAAAAGGAAATGAAATGGAATACATAAAAATGTTGTAACACATAGGGAATATAATGCAAGGGCATATAATGAGTGGTTTAAATCTTAGAATAAGGCATGTATTTTAGGGAAATTATATTTTAAAATGAGGGTTCTCACACAGTTTGTAGTGTAGCTAGGTCAAGCATTTCGAAGTACTAAACCAGAAGTGCACAAACGGGTCAGTTAACTGCGCTATGGTTAAACACCAATAACTCAGGCTACCGAACACCAATCGAGGTGATTCCAGGGGCGTTGAAAATCTAAGACAAAGTACTAAAACTTTCATGTTTTGGCTCAAAGCTAGTTCAGTACGTATCCAGGTGAACAAATGCAACCAACTTAGTGTACTGTCAAAACTGTCCACTGACTTTACTCCTAGGGCAGTCAGGGTATTTTCATCTTTTCACAGCTACGTTGCTCCGATTGAGCTGAAATTTTGTAGACAACCATAAAATGTCATTCTCTACAACTTTCATGTTTGTGCTAAGCCTAATTCGGCTTCTAATATGATGAAATGGAATCGGGCAGAACTGAAGCTACAATTTCCAGAAATCTGGAATTTTGCTATATTCAAGCTATACTTCTCATTTTTATCTTGAAACTACCACTACTATCTCCTTTACAAGATTATATACCACATATATACATCATACAACTCCTAACCCGCAAGAAACCTAACTCAAAAGTCATCCATCTAATCATCAAAATCACTTGAAACAAACATCACAAGCACAATACTACTATTAATACCCAACTTAATCATGATTAATGGGGAAAGAAAGGTTGATCAGCCATTATACCTCAAGATAAGAGCTTGCAAGAATGATCCTCCACCTTTCCTTGAAATTTTTTGTTCCTTAAGCTTCCCAAACTTCCAAGCTAGTGATTGATTGGTTTAGTTTTTCTTGTTTGCATTAAAAAGGATGGATTCAAGGTTGAAGATGGAAAACTCTCTTCACTCTCCTCCCTCTCCTTGCTCTCGGCTGACCAGAAAAAAAATGAGGAAGAATGAGCTCAAATGGAGGATAAGAAGGCAAGACAAAAGGTTGGTCAAGGAACCATAGGTGGTTGACACTTGTCATCACCAAAACCAACTAAAATTTTGTTTTCTTTTCCTTGAATTTTGGCCACATATTTCAGTTATATGGATGAGGATGAGGGGGGATATTTTGCAAAAATATCAAGGGTATGTGGTGGTAGGGAAGTGGTGGTCAAGTGGTGGGTTCAATCGGTAGTGATCGATATCTGTCGGTTCGAGCCGATTTTTCTTAAATCACGTATACTAGGGTTTTTGCCTTCTAATCACTAACTTATTATTATCACTTCTAATCATATAATATTTCCTCATTCAAAAGTCACTTTTACTCACCAATTTTGATCCTCACTCCGTATTGAATAGTCACACTACGGAAAAACGTGAAAACCCTAATTCGCGCTAACTTAAAAACGAAAAGGGAAAACCTTTACTTTCATGTTCATTTGCACTTATTGTGGGGTGATTGGGTGGTAGTGCTATTATAAAATCATAATTTCCAATTAAAAGGGGATTTTTAAGAAAAACGTGAGGGATTTTACAATTCCATAAATTGAATTTAGGGTTTCGGTTGAAATATGAGAAATTTGAGAAAACGGTACTAGGGTTTTGATTAAACTTTAGGGTTTCTAGAATTTAGGGTTTCTAAAAAAATTGTTTTTAAAACAAAACAATGTCTTAAAATAAAAATAAACTAAAGAAATCGTAATATCCTCTTTGAAACTAAACAAAAATAGTATCCTAAAAGTTGGGGTATCACATAAACTCCCATCTTTCTTCTTGACAAATAAGACCGGGGCTCCCCACAGTTAATCACTCTCCTTTATAAAACCCTGTTCCAGTAAATCCTGTAATTGCAGTTTCAACTCTTTCAATTCAGCTGGAGCCATTCTATACTGTGTCTTAGAGATAGGTGCCACTCCCGGAGTCACATCAATCTTAAAAACTATATCTCTTTCCGGTGGTAAAGACTCTAACTCTTCGCGAAAGACATCTGGATACTCCTTCACTACGGGCATGTCTTCTAATTTCACTTTATCACTAGGGGTATTGATAAGAAAAGCCAAGTATCCCTGAGCTTCCTTACTTCACTTTTTCCTAACTCGGATCCCTGAGATAAGTGCAGATGAGGCTAACCTACCCCTTATATTCAATTTTAGGGTTGTCTCTTTTGGAATGCACAATTCTACTGTTTTCATCTTACAGTTCAACTGAGCATTATAACGGGCTAACCAGTCCATTCCTAGGATCACATCATACCTCTTAATCGGTAAACCCATCAGATCAGCCAATAATTTCTGTTCTCCAACCCATATCTCACAATTCTTATACACCAAATTAGCTAGTAAACTTTGATCCCCAGTAGGTGTTCTAACCTCTAAATCATAAGGTAACTTAATTGGTTTCAAGTCTATTCCACTCATGAAATTAGGGTTTACAAAAGAATGCTTTGCACTTGGGTCAATTAAAATCTTAGCTAAATGGTGGAAAATAGAGATCGTACATTCAACCACCTCAGTTGCATCGGAAATCTGTTGATGATCTAGAGCATAAACCCTAGCCGGTACTTTAGGTCGATTTCCTCCAGCACTAGTCTGCTTAGACGTTGACTTTTTTGGCTTTTAAGTGCTACCTTCTATTTTTGACGCCTTCGGACAACTTGCGAGTTGATGTTCAGCGCTACCACAGAACAAACATTTCCCAGACTTTCTCCAACAATCATTCTCTGAGTGGTTGGGTTTACCACAGTAACCATAAGTAACTTGCGGTGTCACTACCGAACAACTAAAAGGCACTCCTCTCGCTTGAACTGGCCCACTACGACCTCCTCTAGATAAAACTCCCCTTGAAGCTCCAGCAGTCCTCACTCCTTCCATTCCTCTTCCCATCTTGGAAGGTTGTGTACTCTTACTAGCCTGTCCAGAAGTGTGACTAGAAAAGTTCCTTTTCTTATTGTGGAAGTCCCTAACTTGCATTCTTGCACTCTCGACCCTTTGCGCTTTCTCTAGAGCCTCAGTAAATGTAGAGATTTGGGCCGCAGCCAAGCCCTCCTGGATTTCTACATTAAGCCCTTGCACAAACCGTCTTATCCTTTTCCGCTTGTTGGTCACCAATTCGGGAGCGTACTTAGAAAACTCAGTAAACTTCCCTTCATACTCAGCCACACTAAGAGTTCCTTGTTTCAACTTGATGAACTCATCCTCCCTCTTCTCTTGGATTAAAAAGGTGAAAGAAATTTCTCATTAAATTCCCTCGTGAAATTCTCCCAAGTTCAAGGGGTTTGGGCTCTCTCCCACTTTCCCTTTATCACATCCCACCAAGCACGTGCTGTGCTACTCCCTCAAATTGGAAAATAGCAAAATTCACTCGCCTATCTTCAGTATAGTCTAAGGCGGGGAATATGTTGTTCATCCTCTCCAACCAATTCTCCGCTACCTCAGGATTAGGTTCACCAGTGAAGTTAGGCGGGTTAAATTTCAGGAACCTCTCCAAGGCTCTATCTTCCCCTCTATCCTAACTCCCAAGTTGGTTAAGTGGTCCTGGACCTTGTCTCACTGCTAACTGTTCAAGGATATCAGTCATCCTATTAATAGCAGTAGCCACTTGATTACCCTCCAAATTTCCTTGTCCTTGAGTTGGCTCAGTTGCCGATCCCTGATCATCTCCTTGAGGTTGGGCTTGCCTAGACCCTCGCCCACGATCTCGACCTCTCCTTTGTCCGTCCATAATTCTAATGGTGCCTAGTGCAAAAATAAAAGTGATTACGCAAGGAAATACTCAAAATAAGAGTCAATCGAGAAACATTGGAAATAATAATAATTTACATTCATTAACACTTCAAAGTTCATACAATTAGCAAGTCATGTGCGAATTTACAAAAATATAGCACATAGGTCCACAAAAGTACTTTTAGTCACATACGACTAAAGTAAAGTCAAGTGCCTCAAAAGTAGGCCACACAGTCAAATAAAAATACAATGGCCTTGGCACTAGCATCACCCCAGATAATTCTAACTATATCAGTCAAAAGGTCGGTCACTCTAAGCCGAGTCCTCAGGGGCTATCAGGTGGAACCTCCTCCTCAGGGTCCTCCTCCTGAATTGGGCTCTGGACAACCTCCATCACCTCATCTATCAGTATAGTGGCATCGGCCATGATCCCGGAAGCCCGATCACGGACCTCCTCACAGATCCTAGTAAGTCGAGCCCTACCTCTCTGAAGTTCATCATGGGTGGCCTCAGTCCTAGCCACCTCGTCCACTAGTGTCCCCTCCAGCTTAGCAATCCTAGCGCTTTGAGCATTCACCATAATGCTCAGCTCCTCTACCTCTTGGAGTAGATCTCGGTTGGCATCCACCAACTGACGGCGCTCATCGTCAAGAACAAATACAAGGTGGTTCGGGTAAGCATGTGTCCTCCTATAGACACATTTGGGGAACCTAGTAGAGGGTGAGTAGCGTACACGAGTTCCTCTGTCCTGTGCGCTATAGTAAATGGATCTAAGAGGCTCTATATGGCCATTAGCATGGCCATTACCATCAGCAGCAGGTCCTCCATTTCCATTCTCCATCCCTGCAAAACAACCACAATTTCTAGATTAGAAACTTAAAGTTACGAATTCACTTAAATATAACTTAGGGTATGACTAAGTCATCTCATCTCAAATCTTAAGGGTAAAGTCCCTAACACATCTCCCAATTAGGTCTCTAACCTAGCGCTCTGATATCAACTGTGACGCCCCCACTTCTCCCAAGGGCAAACCCAAGGGTATTCGCGAGACGCCTGCTCAGCTCTCGCCAGGACTCAAATCAATTCAATTCAAACTTAACGATACATACCAAATTAATACAAGTCTAAATAAAGAAAAGTCGTTTCCTTAATCGAATATCCAAATCTTACATTAGGTTCTCAAAAGATACATCAAGTCCCAAAATACAACCATTAAAAAGTCGACTAAATAGTTACAACCAAGATTCCAATCAAAACATAACCTATTCGGCTTTTCATAATCTTCCAATCCACCTGTTAAGGAAAACAAACTAATGGAATGAGCCAATACTCAATGAGGCCAAGAAACATACATGCAGGCACATTGTCCGAGTAACAATCCCATTTAACAAATAAACAGTAATATTCAAGTAAATAACAATTCGGGCGAGAAAAGTAAATAGAAACAATTCAAGGATATAAGAGCTCTCATGAGCTATTTTCCACTTGCACGATCAAGAACCTCCACAAGTTGACACTCCGTCAATCGGGTAGGTTATAATGCGTAGACCTTCACTTACTCGTTTCCCGATCACCATTACATACCCCTGTATCAGGCCCACCTGTCTTTTATTTAAGGTGATACTACTCGAGTATGCTGAGCAAGATCTCCCTATTAGATCAATCTTATACACGTTTCTCATGGCTCACCAAGCTTCTCGACCGTGCCCATGCCGGCTCGAGTTGCAAGGTCGGCCGATGAGATTTGGGCGTCCCCCACTAGTATCACTAGGAGTCAAGGAGATTCACTCCAATCGACTTATGCAGCCATAGCATAATTAATCATCGAAACACTTCACTTAATTCACTTAATGAGTCATTTCAAGTAATTCAATTATACTTCACGTAAATATTCATTTCAAGTATTTCATGTCAAGTAATTCAGGTACACTTCACTTTAATGAGAACGAGTGCGGTAAAGTACACACTCAACTCAGCATTTTCAAATTACTCAATTTCCAATCACAATTAAACACGTAACACGTTTTCACACACTTGACACTCACCTAATCAAAATGAGAGTGGTACTCAATTCAAGTGTTTAAGCGTCCGTTGTGAGGTCCTCTTGAAGGTCTCCTTGAATGCCTGAATAAACAATAATTATCTATCACACACTGTGATGCCCCCACTTCTCCCTAAGGTGAACCAAAGGGTATCAGCGGGACGCCTGCCCAACTCTCGTCAGGACTCAAGCAATTTACGTTCAAACTTATAGCGATACTAGACGTCACAACCAAATAATATAAATGCAATTTGTGCGGAAGCGTTCAAACTTAACAATATTTAACAATTATCCAATCCATACATCAGGTTTCCATAATACAACCCAAAATACACCATAGCTACAAGTTCTACTCAAAAGAATTGGAGCCCTGTTACAAAAGTCCCAAAAGTACATAAAAGGAAATTCCCTCCGAGTCTCATTCCAAGCCCAATCCTGTTAAGGAAAACAAATCTACAAGGTGAGTAAAACGCTCGTGAGGCCAAGAACACACAGGCAAGTACATTGTTCAAATAACAATCCCAATTTACTAGCCAAGCAATAATAATTCAATAATTAACAATTTACTGGAAAGATAAACAGAAACAACTCAAGGATACTGGAGCTCTCAGGAGCTATATTCCACTTGCACGATCAATAACTTCCACGAATTGACACTCCGTCAATCGGGTAGGTTTAGTCCGTAGAACTCCACTTAACCTGTCCCCTTTCACCTTACATACCCCTGTATCAGGCCCGCCTATCATTTGTTTGTGGCGATACTATTCGAGTATGCCAAGCAAGACCTCTCAACAGGTCAAGCTTATTTATCTCATGGCTCACCAACGTTCCCGACCAAGCCCATGCCGGCTCGAGTCCAAGGTCGGCCAATGAGATTTGGGCGTCCCCATGTGCATTTGTGTGTCGAGGAGATTCACTCCAACGACGTATGCAGCCATAGCATACCATATCATGTATCAAGCATTGATATATACAAGCAATCGATGTATTCAAGCAATCGATATATTCAGGCAATTTGAGCACGAGTTAAATCATTTCGAATGAGAATGAGTGCGATAAAGTACACACTCGACTCCATTTTCCAAAATCTCAAGTCATCAATAACAAGTAAACGTACATTGAGTTCACAATAGTTCAAATAACATGCACTTGACACTCACCCAGTAGCAAGAAGAAATGGCACTCGAAGTTCAAGCGTCCACCGAGGGATCCTCTTGAAGTTCCTCTTGTGTGCCTAAGCAATTTAACAATAGACTATCACTGATAATCCCCAAGCGATGAGGAACGTTGTACACTAGTATGGTCTAGAAAATATCTTAAAAATCAAGATTGGGTTCCCTTTTAAAATCGAGACTCAAAAGAGTTACAAAATTCGAGTAAAAATGGTTTATTATCCTTAAAATCATTGGACGGGAACAAGTACGTGCGAATAGATTTCAAAACGAACAACCGAAGTCGGAAGAGGGCTGGCCACGTCACAATCCGGCCGGATTGGAGGTAGTGACCAAGCCTCTATTTTTTTCAATTTCCATCACCAATCCGGCCGACTATCCGGCCAAGAACTGGCCGGATTCTAGTGAATAGTTTCCCGTGCGGATTTCCTTTCAAATGGTCACAATTTTCGATTTTTGGTGCAATCTTTGAAAAATCATAACTTACTCCCTGGTTGTCCAAAATTGGAAACTTTGGTACCGTTGGAAACGTCTTTCAAAGTACTAAAAGTTCTATAAGACACCTTTCCACGAACCTAAGTGGAAGGCATTCAAATTTTGGCTTGAAGTTGATAACTTGAGTTATCAAGACAGTTTTAAGTTTATTTTTGGCCAACTTTGAAAATTCGGCAAAATTCACTCAATTTGAACCAGCCTTTGCAATTTGGAACTCTATTAGAGTTGAAATCCATGTTTAGAGCAAAACAAACAGAACGAGAATTGAAGTTTTGAGCACCCAGATATGGTGAGCCAAAGTTACCAAAATTTCCTTGTTAAACAAGGGTTTCCCAAACTCAAATCATGAACTTTGGAAATCTAGTTGAACAATGAAACGAACTCAGAATAGCACCAAATTTGGTATGATTATTCTACCATATAAGGGCTATCCCTCTACCAAATTTCATGGATAAATAAGCACGGAAAGTCACTTAACAAAATCACTCAAGTTCCCAAAATTTCAAGGCAAAGCTGCCTTGTGCATGGAAATTTCTTTTTCTAAACTTGTGACCAAGGAAAATGCCTAAAACATGTCCCATTTAGGATAATCAAATCTAGTAAGGGTTCAAGACATATTTGGTAGGTGAGTTACACCAAGAATTTCGAGTACAAGTCCCAAACAAAGATTAGTCAAGGATCACTCCAAAGTAAAGGATTTCATTACTGAGTCAGTCCAAAACTTTGGCCACAACTCCCTCAATTTAACTCGGAATTGAGCATGGTTGATGGTGTTGAAAACTAGATTCATAGGGCTATATTTTCTCAGAAGAAACTGTTTTCAAAATCTGTCCGTACGCAGCTCATTCGTGAGCATCAAGTTACAGCTCATGTGCTGCCTTCCAGGAAACAATGAAACAGGACAGCAATTTTCAAACGAGTGGTTTGGCTCCGTCAGATGGAACCAGAATGTTCATTTTACATCGTTGGAAATCTGGGAATGTCTAGTTTCCAGTGCCACAAATAGCACTCGATTTTGACATTGGAGTAAAAAGATATAGCCGAAACAAAAACACTGCCTGGGTGAATACGGGAATAGTTTCCAGATTTCTAAGCTTTCGTAAATCCAACATTTGGGTGACCAAATCAAGTTATTTTTCAATGAAACTTTTTACACACTCAATATAACATGTAAACAACATAAGAAAGCCATTAGAACCTCAAAATTTCGCACCAAAATACTCGAACAAAGCGGGGGTAAAATGGTCACTTTTGGTCATTGCACCATCCTTGAGTTTCTATCAATAACCCAACATTAATCCACTAGTTTAAGCACTAAATAAACATTATTACCATCAAAACATCACAAATCAGTCCATATATCCAAGGTGGGAGTTCATAGAACCCACACAACCAAATTTTCCTCAAAATAATGCTACCCACTAACATGCATGAGTATATATGAGCACTAGAACTTCCATAAACCAAGTTTTCAATGTTTGATCGTTACCTACTTCACTTGGTGTGCAAAACAGAAATTTTCGGTCCCTCCTTGCTCCAAGAAAACCATGAAAAGCTCCCCCTTTTTTAGCTAGATATAATCTCCAAGTGTTCAACTAGGTGTAGTTCAATTTTGGTTTGATTTGGTTGATGATTTGTGCAAGATTTGGAGATGGAAAATTGAAGAGCTCTTGGGTTATTTTTGCAGCTTGATGGCCGGCCAAGAGAGACTAGGAGAGAGAATGTATTGATCAAATGAAGCTTCCTTGAGAAGCTTTAATGTGTGGCCCAAGTTGGTGCAAAAGTCAACTCTCCTTCGCGCGTGTACGCGTGCGTTTTGTGCTCGATTCCTCTTGAGTTTATTTCACTAGTGCACTAAACCTCCAATACACTTATATTCATATAAATATTATTCACTCTTAATTTTCCCAAAATGAGGGTCTAAAGTCTCTCAATAAAATCGCGCATGTGGAAACGCGTATTTCCAAATTAAGCGCGATAAAGCGAAACCTCCAAGAATTTCTTATAACGATAGTACTAATAACTATCACTTGAGTATTTAAACATAAAATTACCTATTTTAGGACCATTGTGTAAGTCTCCAATTTTCCAAACTTATTGTACTCTCAATCGATTAAAATTTCCAAACACATTTTCACTATTTTCACTAAACGAGTTTTCAAAAATTAATTTTTGAAACAAGTCACTTTAAAAATATAATGAAGCTATAACTCCATGTATTTAGGTCTAATAAGGTTAGAAAATATTATTCGGGGCAAATATCCAAATAAATAATTAAATGAGCCAAAAATAGGGGTTTGAAATAAGAATTTTACGAGTCCTCACACACACTATCGCTTAAGACCCCCCTCAATTATCAAGGAAGATTGTACTCT
Organism: Coffea eugenioides; assembly: GCF_003713205.1. Taxonomy (NCBI): domain Eukaryota; kingdom Viridiplantae; phylum Streptophyta; class Magnoliopsida; order Gentianales; family Rubiaceae; genus Coffea; species Coffea eugenioides. The sequence continues at coordinate 27,027,350 of NC_040037.1, forward strand.
TGTACAATCTAAGAAAATATCATGAAAATGAGCCTTAATTACTTGTAAATTGAGACTCAAAAGTGGGGTTTAATAATACAAGGAAAAACTAATTTTCATCTTTGAAATCAAGTGTAAAATGGTCAAGCAATATCAAAGAGAAATGGAGAGTTCTAAAAACCCAATTTCCTTTTAAGTTCAGAAATTTCAGATTTGAGGTGCATTCTTTGAAAAATCATATCTCAATCTCCATAGGTCAAAAATTGGAACCGTTGGAAACTACTTCCAAAGTACTAAAAGTTCCTAGAAGACACTTTTCCATGATTCTAAATGGAAGACACTCAAATTTCGGCTTAAATCTACTGACTTGCACTTCCAAGACAGATTCGGGGTTGGTTTTTGGTAAACTTTGGAAATTTGGTAAAATTCACAAAATGTGAACTAACCTCTAAAATTTGAAACTCAATTAGAGTTACAATCAAAGTTTAAAACACAACAAATGGAACAAGAATCGGAGTTTTAAGCGCCAAGATATAGCAGCTCAAAGTTGGTTCAAAATGAAGACCATTGGGCAATTTTCCAGATTTGAAACATAAATTTTGGGACTTCAGTTGGGCATCGAAATGGACTTTCAGTGGCACCAAATTTGGTATGATTACACTACCATATAAGGGCTACTCCTCTGTCAAATTTCATGCAAAAATTCATACGGGAAGTCAGTTAACAAGACCACTAAATATCCAGGAATTTTCAAGGCAATTCTGCCTTATGCTTCTGTTTTCTTTTTTTCGAACCTTTGGCCAATGAAATCATCTCAAACATGGTTCATTTATGAATGAAAGGTCTAAGAAACATCCAACATACACTTGGTAGGTGATTAACACCAAAATTTTCAAAATAACAAGTCCCAATTCGAGCTAAGCCATTTGGCTAGCCACAATTAGGGTTTTCTATCACTGGTGCGGTTCTGTAATTTGGCCATAACTCAGTCATTTCAATTTGGAATTGGGCATGGTTGGTGGTGTTGGAAACTAAATTCATAAGGCTACATTTCATCAGGAGAAATTGTTTTGAAATTCAGTTCATAGCTGGCTCAAATTCAAGCAACAAGTCCCAGTACATCACTGACTCTCTAGCACAGCCGTAAAACAGAACAGGTAACTTTAAAGAACTGGTATGGCTTACTCAAGCCAAATCAGGGGATAAATTTTATACCGTTAGAAAACTGGAAGTGTCTATTTTCAAATTCCACAAACGGCACTCGATTTCGATGTCGGAGCAAGGAGTTATGATCGTTCAAAGTTGCTGCCAGGTAACCCCTGTTACCCGTTTTCCAGCTTTGAAGGATTTTCGAAAATGCAACTTTCACCCAACCAAATCAAGTGATTTTTGGTGGAAACTTTCCACACAACCTATACAACATATATACATCAAAATCAAGGTCATTTGGTCACAAAAAAATCGCATCAAGTGCTCTGAAAAAATAGGGTAGAATTCGGCCCTTTCTCATGAAAGCTTTCCTTTGATTTTCTTTTCACTTTTTCAACTTATTTCCACTAGTTTAACACTTAATCAACATAAATAACACCTAAAATCATCATATCAGTCCAAAATATCCATTGTGGGATTTCATAGAGCTCACTCAAATGATTTCCAACAAAATAAAGATACCCACATGAAGCTACAAGCTTCCAAGTGAAATCTAACTCACTAGAATCAAGTTTCAAAGGTTGGATGATTTACTACCTCTTAGTTGATGAAACTCAGAAATTTCGACCACTAAGAGCTCCAAGAAAACCGTGGAAATGATGCTCTCTTCCTAGTCCAAGTGAGTCTCCAAGTTGTTGTGAGTTTGTGTAGTGAATTTGGAGTGAAAATGTGCAAGATTTGAGTGAGATGAGATAAAGTTTTGCTCCTTCTTCTTCCTTGAGGGTTTTGGCAGCTTTGAGAGAGAAAAGAGAGAGATGGTGCTGATATGGGAAGCTTGGTAGTTGTAATTCAAATTTTGGCACAAAAGTTAACTCTCAATAGTGCGCGTACGCGTGCGTTTCGTGCCCGTTTCCTCTCGGGTTTGTTTCACTTGTACACTAAACCTCTAATGCACTTCTTTTAACACTCTTAATAGTCCAACAATAATTTTCTAAAGTCTCTCAATTAATCGCGAGCACGAAAACGCGAACTTCCAATTTGTGCGCGATAAAGTGAAATTTCTAAGAAATTATTGTAACGATAGTATAACTAACTAATACTTGGGTGATTAATCATAAAAATAACTATTTTAGGGTAAACCAATAAATAAGTGAATAAATCGATAAAATAAAAAAATAAAATAAAATACGAGTCCTCACGTAGTATAGTTAGTATAGCTCATCCCTCTTGTACTAATAGCTAGATTTGGATGAAGATTTGAGGAGCAAAGATGGAGAGTTGGAGCTCATGTGACAAGGGTGACTTCTCTCCTATCACTTTCTCTTTTATATTTGATTTCATGTTTAGCTATAATACAAGTTTGGTGTTTGTTTTCATGTGTTGCTAAAGTTTATGCCTAGAGTTATAGATGAACATTCTATATCTTATTTGTGATATTTGCTTGGTTATTTGACGATATTATTTTGAGTAAGTTATTTAGCACTTTTACTTTTCTAATCATTATTAACTGGCCATTAATTGTGATAATCTAAAGGTATTAAGTTTGCAATGAAAATTGGAATTTGATACTAGTTCAAGAAATGCTAAACCTAGGGAGTTCAATCACGAGAGTTGAGGAGCACCTTTGTGCCTCTAGTGACTTATTTCATGTAATTTCATAGAAGAAATGAAGTTGTAGTTACTTTTATAATCACGCGAGTAGGTATGGGTTAATTAGAAGTAGAGTTGATTCATTCTGAGGGTAGATTTCACATACATTAGGAAATTAAACCATAACTAGCCAAGATAATAACATTTAATTAATCGGTAATTTCATTTGCAAAAGTAGTGTTGGAATTCCATATTGTTACATGAGGAGCTTTCTATTGTTATTTTTATTACTTTTATTTCATGTTTGTAGTGTAGTTTTAATCTTTTGCATTGGTGGTAGTATAAATAATAAAGGAGTTTGAAAATCGTCGATAATTATTCAATCTTCCCTGTGGGTTCGACCCTTAATACCCTATACCCGTTCATGACCTGTATACTTGCAGAAAATCGCATGTGGGGTATTTAGAATTTTATAAATATAAAACTTGATTGTGGAATGAGTTTAATTGTTATTTGTATACCCCGCGCTCATCAAAGTGGGTGACATGCTGGCCATTTTTGCTATAGTATCTGCTGCTGCATTGACCTCTTTGTAGCAATGTCGGATTACAAAAGAGCTACAACCCTATAAGGACTTTATACGTGTAACCACCCAAAAAATATGCCATGGATATATTTTATTAGATAGCATTACATGATATATTTTATTAGATGAGTTGCACCAAATGTACTTTATACAATAATAATTTCAAGCTTTATTGTTCCAAATTAATGTTCTCTTTACAAGAGTTTCAATAGGATAAATTATTTGCATTTGTTTTACTATTGATAGCAGAACAATTATTTTCTTCAAGGAAAAAAAGATTTAAATTTGGGATACATTTTTCTCATCCTTTGTCATTAATACTGGCATGTATTACTATATGGTCATACAAATTTTTTGAAGCACTGTGGTTGTCCTATTTGTTTTAATTTAATGCATCCATTGATCAAGCATTTTAAGATAGTTTTCAATTTGTTTCAAATATATCTCCATAAAAGTCCCATAAATTTTGTTTCTAGTTTTCTAATAGACTTCTTCCTTTCCTCCGTTCTTAGTAAGATATATCCTTATATAAATATTTTTTTCCAATTTACTTTTTCCCTTTTCCCCTCTCTTCTTATTGAGATATATCCTCATAGAATAAATTTTGTGATAAATTCTTATAGGTGATTTGTTTGACATTAAATTTAAGCAGATAATAGTTATTTTGTGATAGCCCCACCTCACCCTAAGGCAAACCAGAGGGTTCGGCGGACCGCCTGCTTAGCTCTCGCCGGGACTCGAAGGTAAAAGCAAATAAAAGCTATTCACACGGAAAAAGAGCACTATTCGCATTATATACATCGGCAAAAGAGTTCTATTTACATCCTCAAAAGTAGATATCCAGACCACTGCATCATCGCATGATAGTAATCAAAATTAGAAAGTAGAACCAAAGAAGGGTTTTAATACAGGCTACCAAAACAAACAAAAATATCTTAGTTGTTCAACTATTACAAACCAAACCTAACTATACTAGTGATGGTGCCAAAATTTCCCCGCGTCGGCCCCTGCTAAGGAAAACAAAAGAAAAGGGGGTAAGCTCTAAGCTTAGTGACTAACCAGGGGTAAAAATGTAATTTTTTTTAATGCCAACATTTGCACAGTGAGAGCAAAGCAAAAGCAGAAAAGTAACACCACATGGTAAGGATACGGGTGGCTCCAAAGCCAACTCATTCGTCGAGTTTGATCACTGGTTGACCCTTGAGATCCTGAGCCACACAGCTCGCTTCTCTTAAAGGATCTCACATAGAGAGACCGTGAGTCTCAGCTCAAGCCACGAGCAATAAATGCTCTAAAATATTTTTTTCAAGCAATAAATGCTCTAGTTCAAGCAATAAATGCTCCATAACAAATCACCAAAATCATATTTCACAGGTATCAATAGCAACTAATGGGGTTTAGGTCGAGTACGATAAAGTACACCCTCGCCTAAGTACCCATTTTTCATAGTAAACTCATATTAGCATTGAATTACACAGAAACCCTGATTACTCACCTAAAGAGCAAGTATAACAAGAGAAAGTACGGAAATGAATTCAAGTCGCCAGCTAGTGGGCCCCACCGGCTCTGTCTAGCTTACCACCGTCTGAAATAGAAGATTGCATCACAATATATCACAAACGGCTACTTACATGCATAACTCAAGTAAAACGGCAAAATCGACACATGCATGCGCGGAAACGGCATACAACGGAAATGGCAGCACAACCGTTTTGGTGTCAAAAACTGTTTTGAACACAATCGAAGCTACGAGTGTCAGATCAAAGTGCATGAGGTACCTTTACGAAGCTAAGAGGAAGGGCTACAATTTTCATGAAGACACCTTAATCTAGATATGAATGGAAGCAGGTCGAAAGTATGGAAAACAGTACCAGAAGTTTGCATTTTAGGGTGACGGACAGGGTCTGTTTGCTGAACCATAACTCACAGCTCACAAATCCAAATCAAGAAATTCCAAAGGCATTGGAAAGATATCTCATAATTCTAAAACTTTTATGTTTTGGTTAAAACCTGAATCAATACAGGGCAGGGTGAAAAATGGGTCCAAAATTCCTGTCAGAACTGTCCAAATTCAAAGGCAGTTCTGATAACCAATCTTGTTGTGGTCATAACTGGAGCTACGGATCTCAGATTTGGATACACTTTTACCGTTTCGACGCTAAGATGTAACCCTACATTTCTTATGAATACCACCAAAGCCAAATCATACATTTTCATGGTCAAAAATGGAAATTTCCACGAAAACAGAAATCTGGGCGTGAAACAGGGCACATGGCAGTCAAGGGTATTTCGGTCATTTCACATGATACAGTGCTCAGATTGAGCTGAAATTTTACAGGTAGCTAGCTAACTCAATTACAAACAACTTTCATGTTTTTGGAAAAGGCTGATTCGGTCTCTAACATGCCCAAATAAATCCGGTCAGAACAGGCAAATTTGAAACCCTAAACCTGGAATTTCCGCACAAAGCTGAAATTTTCCGCATCCAACTACAACTAACATATAAAAGCCTCATTTTACACCATATCAAACCATTATACATGGCCAACCACTAATGATCATATAAAATCAGAAAAATCCCCAATAATATCTGAAATTTAACTAATTCCACCTCAAACCACAAAATCTTCCATAAAATAACATGTTTAGACACTACAAGCTACTAATTGACCATTATTAAGAACAAAAGGGAGTTTCCAAGCAAAATACCTTGACACCCCAAGAAAGGTAGTAGCTTAGGTTTCTTTCTTCCAAAACAACTCCACCAAGTCTTTGAAACACCCTTAGCAAATCACTTTTATGGACAAATTCAAGATTTAATCGGTTGGTTTGCAAGATCCAAGCAAGAAATGAAAGATATAAGTTGAAGGTTTTCTTTCTTTTCCTCCCTAAGAGGTTCGGCCCTCTCTCTCTTTATTTCTTTCTTATTTTTGTTGTTTAATAACTTGGTTCCTCTTGAATATTCTAGATATAAGCTTAGTCATAAGCCTAGTCAACACATGAGAAGATATTTTCTTATCACTCAATCACATAAAAGTTTCCATTTTGCTCCTTTAACCCTTACACTTCAACTTACCCTTTTATTCCACTCTTGCCCTTGAACATTTGAACTCCTTACAATTTACTCCATAGGACTTAAACTTAATCTGGTCCAATCTCATTAACCTTACTTAGTTTCTCTACTAAGCACTTTCCTATCTTAATCACCTATACTTAAACAAACTTTATTCTACATCAAAGCAATTAAACAACAACCTTTTGTCATAAGCAAAAATTAGGGTTTTAATAAAATTCCAAATTAAGGTTTTTTTTTTTCTAAAAGCAAAATCACATGTAAAGAATTACCATCATCCTTAAAATCAAATGTTATAGCAAAATTTAGCACTAATAATCCTTATTCAAAATTAAGGGCGAATCGGGATCTCACATAAACCAAGTCCAACAAGGATTCTATGTCTAGATTTGGAAACAAATCCAAGTCACAATTAGTTTCCAAACCGTAACGCAACTTTCTTGATGGCTTATGATCTGATTCAAAAACTTGTTTCTTTCTTCTTCTTTTTTCATGGATCAATCAAATTCTTTTTTTTTTCAATTCAACTTGCCACTTCAAGAAACAAAATCAGCTACAAATTTCCAAGAAGACGAACTAGGATTTCAAGAATTCCAAAATTTGGAAATTTTTTATTCAGGACTTTCAAGAAACCCTTTTTGTATGATTCAAGAATATCAAGAAATCACCCAACCAACTACAAGACTCAAGAACAACAAGAGACAAACAAGGTATGGAAAAAAATTTTCAGATGAACAGTACTGTTACAGTACTTCAAATGAATAGTACTACTACAGTATACTATAATATGTGAATAGTAATGCTACAAGAATGTAAACAGTAACTTTTTTTGACTCAACAAATAAAAGAAAACAAATTATGGATTCAAACAAGCATTGACTCAACAAGGAATCAAGGAAACAACTAGAAACAAACGGCACAAATAGAACTATGGAGATTCAAACCCTAAAGGTGGAACTTTCTTTTTTTTTGAATTGGTTGAGACGCCCTTCGGTCTCCTGAAATCGAGCATGGGAGGCGTCAGTCCTCTGACGCTCCTCAAGCACCTTAGCCTTTAGCTCCTGGATCCGGGCAGCCTAGGCCTCCATAGTGGCCTCCATCTCCTCTCTCTCAGCTCGTGCTATCCTGAGGTCACAAGTTAACTACCTCCGCTTCTCGACTACCCCTAACACCAAGTGGTTAGGGTAGGAGAATCTCTCTCAGCATGGGCATGTCCTACCCTACCTAGCAGGTGTGTACCGCAGGAGGGGTCCGCGTCCAACCATGTGATCCGAGATTACAGGGAGAGGTCCCTCAATCCTATCATCATCACTGCTGTTGTCCATATCCTACAAATAACACAAAAACTAAAGTCGAGCCCTTATATCACTGATACCAACGAAAAAATTCACTTAAGATCGTATCATGGATTCTATGACCAAAAAGTCTAGGCTAAATACCTAACCTACTCAGGTATTTCAAAACCTAGCGCTGATGTGTGCACGGACCTTAGCCCAAGTAATGATCCAGTTCGAGTTCCATTGGCCCCAGTCACACGTGCACGGGCCAAGCGCTTCAAGGAGTCCCTTCAAACTCTTGTGCGAAATATTCAAGACCAACAAGGAGTCCATCGGGATATTGAAGGCTTTGAAGGTGATAATCAAGTTGTCTACATCATGATCCAAACCCACGAAGAGAGCCCATGAAGAGTCGAGTGGACCCCCATGTGGGGATGGTCAACTAGGCCCTAGGCCTTAGTGTTAGATTCACTTGTTTAGAGTTGGATTAGATTATTTCATTTGAGTCATGGGCCGGCCCACCTTGTCCAAGGAGTGGCCGACCCTCCTTTAGCTAGTTTCCTAGGGTTTCATTAGCCCCTTAGCCTATATAAAGGCTCACTTTGTACGGTCAACGGGTACACAATTTTCATAATAAAATTCTGGTTTGTTTCTCTTCAAATTATTGAGAGCATTCGATCCTTTCACTTGCTTAGGCAAGGGTTCTTGAGCAATCTCGCGACTGTCCTTGATTGTTCTACCGACCTATCCACTAGAGTAATCACCTCTGTTGGAGTCGTCGTTCTACCCTTCAACCAATTCGTGTCGTCTGTTTTGGTTTTAGGTTCCGCAATCCAAGCATTGGATAACCTCGTTAGATCCTTGGGTAAACGTGCTACGTGTCTCGAAACGAGTTGATCGAGGAGCGTATCAGTTGGTATCAAAGCTTAGGTGGAGGTATCTTTCGTTATATCCTTGTTTTTCGTAGTTGTGTCATAGGATTTTTGTGTTTTGTCCACTGCCTTGTTAATAAAAAAAAAAGAAAAAAAATGACACTGTTCATCGTTATTGTTCACCGACACTGTTCACATTACTGTTCATCCGAACACAAAATCTGTTGGTGTGTTATCCCTTTTGTGTTTGTGTCTAGTTTGTCGATAATTTCTGTCAAAAATTTGCCGTAAGGTTGTGTTCCCAAATCTGTCTTGGTCGTTAGTCATCACTTGAGCAACAAGAGAACAAGTGGGGCGGCGGCTAAGGTTTCTACTTGCGGCTAGGGTTTCTTTGTTTCAAATCTGTCCAAGTATTGCTTGCTTTATCCAAGTTGTTTACTTAATTTTCAAAACTAATTTTTGGTAAAACTAGTTGGTGGTTTGTGAATCTTGAGAGAATCTACAAGATTTAAGGGCTTCTTGAATTTCTTGTTTACCAACTTGAAGTTCTTGAAATTCTTGACAAGTATCTTGGAAGTTCTTGAGGGAAGTCGAATATTGTTGCATGTCTTAAGCCGAAACCAAATCTGGAATTGTTTCTTTCGGCCAAGTGCCTTGGTTGTTCGTCGTTTGAGTAAAAAAAAAAGAAAAAAAAGGAGAGAGGTGCCTTCGGTTGCCAAGAAAAAGAAGGAAAAGTTGAACTTTATTGCCACATCCATTTCTTACATAGTGATTTATACTCCATAACAGAAAAAAAAAATTCAAAACAAAAGCAAAGGAATTCAAAAGTTTTGACCCACCTCTTCTTGAAATTCTTGGTTCTTGGGAACTTGTTTCACCTTCCTCTTGAACATCTTCTTGTACTCTCTTGCGGTGGTAAAGGGTTTCCTTGGCTTGGGAGTAAATTTCTTGGGAAAATCTTGAGTAACCCGTTGGGGGGGAGCTTGAGTAGGGTTGTGTGCATCACCTTGGGAATTCTCCATTAAAGTGAGAGGGGTCCGAGGCTGCCCTAGGGTTTCTTGCACAAAGGAAAACAAAATCTGATCTTGTGCTTGGATGTGTGAGTTGCGGTTTTCCTTGGGGACTTTATAGGGCCACAACCGACTTTAGTGAAGGAAAAAAAATTGATTTTTGGTTGGAAAGGTGGGAACCAAATCTGATTTGCAAACCTTCTTGGAAGGGAATTTGGGAAGTTGCTAAAGTTATTTGAGAAAGGAAAAGGTTTTCTAAAAGGTTCCAAAACTAACTTGTTTTCCAAATTCATATAGGAAACTAAGTAGGCTTCTTGGATAACTCTTTTGTTTTTACTTGGACACCCTCCTACATTTTAGGAACACACTCCTACATTTTAGGAACACCTTCCTATATTTTAGGGACACACTCCTACATTTTAGGAACACGTTCCTACATTCTAGGAACACACTCCTACATTTTAGGAAGCTAGGTTTTCATTGAGATTCCATTCACTCTAGCACATTACTCAAACCTATCCGCCACTTGGAACCTTCCAAAGGGCGCGTGTATTCCATTCTTTTCACCTCCAATTCGTGTCTTGTTACTTCAATACTCTTGTGGAAACGGTTGGTGACATTTATTGGACTTGTGCGGCATTTCTCAACTACCTAATCCAACAGGTAAAGGTTTTTGGTAAGATCATTAGAGTGTTTTGAGTGACAAATACGAGAGTTGAGTGATACACGAGTGATGAGCACATACACGTAAGCTTGTGAGTCATGAGGAATCTCTTTTTCTTTGCTAACCATTTTTGCAGGTCACGTAATCATGCCTAGGGGAGTTGCCACTTACTCAAACAACCAAGAATTCTTGGAGAATGAGCCTCTCAAGAGGAGGGGTTCCAAGCAGCCTACTCCCAAGCACTCTAGTCCCATGAAATCTAGTTCACAACATGAGTTTCGTTCACTCCGGGAGGAGATGGAATGTTACCGTGCTTCGTGTGTATATGAAAGGTATAAACAAGATTGTGATGAGTATGAGCAGGAGCAAAGAAGTTTGCGCAGAGCATCTGAATCGAGGCCAACCTCAAGCAAACGAGATTCATCTAAGAAGTCTCTTGACAATCAAGACAAGGAGTTTGAGAATTCTGGAATTGAGTCAAAGTTTCGTGAATCAAAGGATGAATTTCGAAGTCGGACTAAAGCATTGGTTGATTCTATGATGGACAGACTTGGCCAAGTGCTGGATTCCCACTTGGAGCAACTTAATCATGTGTCAACCGGTGGTAATAAAGGGACAATTCATTGTAGTCCCTCGTTGATTGAAGAGCCATATATGAATGAGTTGCAGCCGAGCCACGAACATGAGCTAGACACTGAAAATCCAAACTCAAGTGCAATGAATGAACAATGGTATGAGAAGAATGGAGTGGGAAAAGGCAAGAATAATTTGGCCTTATTGACGAGTAAAGAGGAGGAGTTGGCCATGTTCGTAAAAGTTGAAAGCGTGGACGTTTTGTTTGCTAACAAGCTAACATGTGTTTTGTTTAGTATCTCTTCTTTTGCGCAGATTAAACAAAGTCAAGTAGAGTTGGTCATGATATGTTCCATTCCCAAGTCACTTGGACACTTTGCGAGTTTCCATGGAGGTTGTCTTCTAGGAGCTAACTCTCTTTGGTCTCAATTCATGGAACCATGTCAACTCAAACATATCCACACCATTGGAGGATTGATTCGAGCTCATCTTATAGGGGGAATTCCAGATTTCACTTCTTGTTCTTTACCGATGGGTCATTCATTATTTTTGGCTTATTTTGAGCATGTTACTCGTCCTAAATCTTGTTGTTCCTATGTAGATTTTGATGAGAAGCGTAGAGAACCCGCATTAGATTCTCAAGTTAAATTAAGTGGTGGAAGGCACGTTGAAGTGTCAAAGGGAGTTTTCACATTTAAATCTTGTTCTACACCTTTTTACCATTTAGCTAATGATGTCCCATTGCTTCTTTATCCAATTTCTGGTTCGACACAAGCTGAAACTTATTTCATTTTTGTAGGTAGTAAAGCTGTCCGAAAATTTTCAGCCTTGACCAAAGAATTGCAACCTGATTTCATGCTTGTTCCAGCATCATGTTGCGAAGAAGGGCCGAACTATACCACCTTGTACAACCTGATTCAGGATTCCTCTAGCTTCAATGAACATCATTATGAAGATCCGTATGTTGTGCACGTGACTAGTAAGCCATTGCATAGTTTTATACCTATGACTGCTCACTATGTGATTTGTTGTGTAGGTAACATCATGACAGTCCATGCTCGAAGGCTAATTAGAGAGTTTTGGGTTGCAACCTGGAATTCTCGCAAGCCTTATACACGTTCTTTCCTACTTTGGCGAATGTCCTTGTTTGAGAGCCCCTTGAGGCTGGCCAAACGGCACTTAACTTAGCTCCTGACCCTTCATTTCTTTCCAACGTGGTTGTCCTCTAAGCGTACCGTCGATTTAAAGCCAAATTGCTTTCAAGAGGAGACGAATGATGCAAACATGAAGATCATCCTCCAAACTATTGAGTCAAATGAAGAGTGGCTGCAATCCGTTTCCTGTGACGACCCCACCTCCCCCTAAGGCGTACCAAAGGGTTCAGCGGACCGCCTGCCCAACTCTCGCTAGGACTCACTCACTCATATCACGTGCATACATCCATGGACCATAAATAACATCGCAATTCAAGCTTATAAATTACATTGATGCACAATCAAGATACAAAGCCTCAATATACCCAAACTGGTTCAAAGTGTATACAATCCAGATACAAAACATTCTATTCGAGTAATAGCGCGAGTACAAGTCAAAAGTCAAAACAACTAGACGCTAGTCTTTACACGTCTCACGCCTCGCTCGTACCCCTGTAAGGAAAACAAAACTAACGGAGTGAGCCAAGGCTCAGTGAAGTTCCAAATATCAAATTGGCCATCAAACAAGTAATAACAGTGTAATAGTGAAAGTGAAATAGCGAGCAAACAAGTCCAATAAAAGAAATAATACTTCAGGTAATCAAGAATATATGGATCATATTCACATGTAAGGATACAGTGGCTCATGTCTCTGCTCCATCCCAGCTTGATCGATTGGTAGTTGACACTCCGTCAACTTTCAAATAATAACTAGTCCAGAAAGAAAATCCCACTTCACGCCAGTCACCGTCCATCGTTCAACCCCCTTATCCGGGCCCGCACGCCACACGAAACACGGGTGATAATACTCGAGTATACCGATTAGCCGAGGAGATAACACTCCACTCGACCTTACTAGTTACCCAGGGTTTGTTATCTAATCGACCAGGTCCTTGCCGGCTCGACTCGACTAACTAGCCACAGGATTTCTGGAATTCCAGGCAAGATATAATTCATATGCATGTAGAGCAAGTCAAGTGAAATCGGTAAACAAGTACAATTCTTATTAGGGGAAGTGCGATAAAGTACACCCTTGCCCGAGCAATCATTTATATATCATGTAGTCACATTGGTCAAAGATAAATCACAAATATCAAGTTCAATCAGATATTTGGAAGCACTCACCAAAAGTAGTGCCTCTAGTGTTCGCGTCTGGGTGGTACTCCGGGTTTGGAGTCCAAATCTGCGATAAAACTTGATTTAAGAACTTTGAAAATCAACTAAGGTTCGAAACTTAGACGTTTCATTCAATAAGAGTCAAGAAATTGAAATTCACTTGGAGAATAGTCGTGAAATGGTTGCTCGCTTTTCAAACTGAAAAATTTTGTAAGATATATACTTGGAAATAACTTTTGAGTCGAAAGTGCAAGGAAAACGGATTTATAGTGATTATTACCGCTTTTCCTAAGGGTACAAGTTCGGCTAGGTTCTAACGTATAACCCTCGATAACCAAAGTAGCAAAAGTCCTAGATGGTTCAAGTGATATTCACTTATCAACTTTACCCAAGTCGCAAGGGTATTTCTCTAGTCCTCGAGCGTAAATTTGGGCAGCATGCCCTTTGTGTTTACCTAATTTTCCAGCCATTTTCGCTTCATTATTTTTCTCATTCAAACCCAAAGGTACAAACACAACAATCTAACTTCAATAGCCGTCCAATAGGCTCAGGACAATACAAGGACAAAAATCAACTAACAACAAGTGCGGAAATCAAGTTTAACAAGAGACAGATTTGATAGAGTTTTACGTAACGGACACAACCGAAGCTACGCTTATTGGATTGGGGTGAAACTTATACCATTTCGAAGCTAAGACGAATTCCTACAACTTTCATGAAGATCACTTGGACAAATTTCTAGTGTAACCTAATCAAATTCCCATTTCACAGAACCAGGTTCCAACTAATCGGCTAATTAACCGTACTACATTTAAATGGTCATATCTCAGGCTACCAAAGTCCGTTTAAGGCGTTCTTTGTGGCGTTTAAAAACTAAGACAGAGTACTAAAACTTTCATGTTTTGGAAAATGGCTAAATCAGCATGGATCATAGTGAATAGACACGGTCAACTAGATGAACTGTCTAAAACGGATCACTGGAAACATCCTAGGGCAGCGAGGGTATTTTGGTCTTTTCATAGGTTAAGTTACTCCGATTGGGCTGAAATTTTGTAGGAAACTATAAAATATCATTCTATACAACTTTCATGTTTTATGTTAAGCCTAATTCGGCCTCTAACATCATGAACTGGAACCAGACAGAACAGGGCTATAATTTTCCAGAAATCTGGAATTTTGGGATTTCAATGGAAACTTTCTTCATTTCTTGCCTCAATCATCACCACAACCTCTTATATAAGCTTAGATATAACATATATTATCCATACAACAAGTATAGGCAGAAAATCATCAAACCCTAACTCACATACATCACCTCAAAATCATAACAACAACTTGTATAACAATTAATCTAACCAAAACATAAGCTATATAACAACTTAAACAAAAATAAAAGAACCAAAGCCATGGTCAGACCTTATACCTCAATAAAAAGAGCTTGCAAGAGTAATACTTCACCTCCTCTTGAAATTTTTGGTTCCCCTAGCTTCCCAAGTTCACAACTCACAAGTTAATCGGTTTAGAATTTTGTTTCCTCACTTGGATGGCTCAAACTCAATATGAAGGAAGGTTGTTTCTTGTTCTCTCTTTCTCCTCTCTTGTCTCGGCCAACCAGAAGAAAAATGAAGTGAAAATGAAGCCAAATAGATGATAAGAAGGTTGGACTTTGGCTTGGTCAAGGAGCCATGATAAGCCAACACTTGTCACCACCCAAGCCAACCAAAATTTCTTTTTCTTTCCTTGTATTTTTGGCCCTAATTTTCGGTCAAAACCAGCTGGAAATAAGAGGATATTTTGCTCAAGTATTAATGAGCTTATATGGTAAGAAAGTGGTGATCAAGTGGTGTGTTCAATCGGTAGTGCATGGTACACGTCGGTTCGCACCGTTTTTCCATAAATCACACGTACTAGGGTTTTTACTTCCTATTCACTAACTTTATATCATTGTTTCTAATCACATATTATTTCTCACCTAAAAGTCACTCTTAAGCACCAAATTTAATCATCACTTCATACCGAATAATTACACTATGGATACACGAAAAACCCTATTTCACTTCGAATTGAAATCGAAAAGGAAAACCCTAATTTCCTATGATCATTGGCACTTTCCTATGGTGATTGTGTAGTAAGATGGTATAGAATAATAATTTCCAAATAATTTTCAAATAAAAGGAAATTTTCAAGAAATATATAAGGAATTTACAAGTCCTCACACTCTCTCCCCCTTAAGAGAATTTCGACCTCGAAATTCATACCTTTCGTCGTGAACAGGTCGGGATATTTCTCTTGCATGTCCTTTTCTAGTTCCCAGGTTGCTTGTTCCACTTCATGATGCTTCCATAGAACCTTTACTAATGGAATCTGCTTGTTTCTCAGGTCCTTCACCTTCCGATCCAATATTTGAATAGGTCGTTCTTCATAGGTTAAGGACTCGTCTAGTTCAACATCTTCGGGTGGCAAAATGTGAGTCGGATCCGGATGATATTTCTTAAGCAAGGAAACATGGAAAACGTCATGGATCCGAGACAAACTAGCTAGTAATTCAAGTCGATAAGCCACCTTTCCTATTCGCTGAAGTATATTGAAAGGTCCTATGTACCGTGGTTGCAAAACCCTTTTCCTGCTCTATTCTTTCCTTTCAACGGGGTAATTCGAAGAAACACCTTATCTCCTATCTCGAACTCCAAATCCTTCCTCCGATGATCGGCATAACTTTTCTGTCGGCTTTGGGCTGTTTGAAGTCTTTGGCGGATCACCTTTACCCGTTCGTATGCTTCCTCAACCCATGGTATTGTAGCCGGATCTATAATCTTTCTCTCTCCTACTTCATTCCAATGGATTGGAGATCGACACTTTCGTCCATACAAGGCTTCATATGGGGCCATTTGAATAGAGGAATGATAACTATTGTTATATGCAAATTCAACCAAGGTTAAGTATCGGCTCCAACTTCCTCCAATGTCCATAATACAGGCTCTCAGCATATCCTCAAGAGTTTGAATGGTTCTCTCAGATTGTCCATCAGTTTGCGGGTGATATGCTGTGCTATAATTCAACTTAGTTCCTAGAGCCTCTTGCAATTTCTGCCAAAATCGGGATACAAACCTAGGGTCTCTATCAGATACAATGCTTACTGGTACCCCATGTAGTCTTACCACTTCATCCATATAAAGTTTGGCAAGTTTCTCCAAAGAATATTTCATATTTACTGGCAGGAAATATGCGGTCTTAGTTAATCGATCCACTATTACCCAAATCGCATCATGCCCCTTTTGTGTTCGTGGCAACCCTGATACAAAATCCATCGTTATGTGCTCCCATTTCCATTCAGGGATCTCTAAAGGCTGTAATAGACCTGACGGTTTTTGATGCTCAACTTTTACTTGTTGGCACGTAAGACACCTTTGTACAAACTGAGCAATCTCCGTCTTCATATTCTCCCACCAATGCAGACTTTTGAGATCTTGGTACATCTTATTATTTCCTGGGTGCACCGTATACCTAGAGCCGTGAGATTCCTCCAAAATCTCCCTCTTTAACTCCTCATCCCTAGGTACAACGACACGATTTCGGAACTTTAAGATTCCATCAGGACCTAGGTTAAAGTTAGGCAACTCCCCTTTCTTCAACTTTTCCATCCACTTTTACACCATTGGGTCCTTCACTTGGCCCTCTTTGATCCGATCCAACAGTGTCGATTTCACCTCAATATTTCCAAAAATCACCTTCTTCGGTTCCAGACGAGGTTTCCACTCACCTACATCTTCCAACAAGCTCCACTCTCTCACCATGGAACTTCCTAGTTGAGCCTTTCGGCTTAAAGCATCTGCTACAATATTGGCCTTTCCGGGATGATAGTTAATCGTGCAATCGTAATCTTCTAAGAACTCCACCCACCGACGTTGTCTTAGATTTAGCTCCTTCTGAGAAAACAGATACTTAAGGCTCTTGTGATCCGTATATACCTCGAAAGTCACACCGTATAGATAATGTCGCCATTTTTCAAGGCAAACACAACAGCTGCAAGCTCCAAGTCATGGGTTGGATAGTTCTGCTCATGTGGTTTTAACTTTCGAGAAGCATAGGCAATCACATTCCTATTTTGCATCAACACGCACCCTAACCCCTCTTTTGAAGCATCGGTATAAACCGTGTAGCTATCGTTCCCATTGGGTAAAGCTAAAACTGGAGCCATAGTCAATTGCTTCTTAAGTTCTTGGAAACTACTCTCACACTTAACATCCCAGATGTACTTTCCTTGTTTCTTTGTCAAGTTAGTTAATGGTCCTGCAATTCTCGAGAAGTTCTTTATAAATCGGCGGTAGTACCCTGCTAAACCTAGAAAACTTCGCACCTCTGTGGGATTCTCTGGTCATTTCCATTTGGCTACGGCTTCCACTTTCGCCGGGTCTACAGCAAGCCCATCTTATGAAATTATATGACCTAGGAACGCCACTTTTTCCAGCCAAAATTCACACTTGCTGAACTTAGCGAACAATTGGTGCTCTCTTAGGGTTTGCAGCACTATTCGCAAGTGTTGTTCATGCTCCTCCCTAGATTTCGAATATACTAAGATATCATCAATAAACACCACTACAAACCTATCCAAGTAAGGTTTAAACACTCGATGCATTAAATCTATGAACGCTGCTGGGGCATTGGTTAAGCCAAAAGGCATTACCGCAAACTCAAAATGCCCATATCGAGTGTTAAACGCCGTTTTTGGCACATCCTCCTTTCTGATTCTCAACTGATAGTACCCTTGTCGCAGATCCAATTTAGAAAACACCACCGCCTCTTGTATCTGATCAAACAATTCATCGATGTGGGGCAAAGGATATTTATTCTTAACAGTTACTGCATTCAGTCCTCGATAATTAATGCATAACCTTAAACTCCCGTCTTTCTTTTTAACAAATAGCACTGGAGCTCCGCAAGGTGACTCGCTCTCATGTATGAACCCGCCGCTTTACGTTAGGTGCAAGTCCCTGCCCAAATTGATTGCTACTTCTTAATTCCTAACACTCATAAACAGGTTGCCATTCGGATATAAGTTTTTACGGAGATGGGAAGTATTTCGGGGTACTAGATCAACCTTAAAAGTGTCGAATTCTTCCCTTTCCAAGGTGGCAATGACCCCAACTCCTCCGGAAATACGTGCCGGAGAAAGCTATTACGGAATCTGAATTAATCGGCATGTCGTCCACTTAATTCATTTTCTCTCCCGCCGATCGAGTGCATATTAACTAAAATAAAAGCTAGATAACCACGTGCTCACTCCACCAGCAACCTCCTAAAGGCAATTTCTCTAGCCCTTATTCCGTAAAATAATGCCGCAGGAGATTCTGAGGCTAAACATACGCGAGCCATCACTCTAACATTTCAACTGTTGCCCCTCACCTGGTATGCAAAACTCTACCACTTTCATTCTACAATCTACCTGAGCATGGTAATGAGCTAGCCAATCCATACCTAGAATGACATCGTACCCCTTAATGGCTAGACTAATGAGGTCGACTACTAATTTTCGTTCGCCAACCCAAATATCACAATTTCTGTATGTGACAGCCCCACTTTCCCCCTAAGGCGAACCAAAGAGGTTAGCGGACTGCCTGCCCAACTCTCGCCAGGACTAACGGTGCAGTATAGAGCGATCTATTGCGTTCCGGAACTTATAAATGCGCGTAAACAAGGCAAAAGGGCAAAATAACCCAAAATAAAAAAAATGAAATCCGGAGTCGGTCATGAATAGTAACTGACCCGTCAGAACCCAACCAAAAATCAAGTAAACATTCACATATGGAACTTGAGCAATTACAACCCAAAGTAGCATACAAAAGTTGTCAAAAGTGAATATATACACGATTTGCCAAATTGAAAGTGAAAACGGCCCTAAAGATACATTTAGGGTTTCACTTCATATACAATACAAAAGAAATATACATCTAGGTCATTCGGCAACCATCTATCAAGATTCATTCCAAAAAAGTCATATTCCTGTAAGGAAAACAAAAGAAACGGTGTGAGCTAATTGCCCAGTGAGATACTATCACTTACGCACCCAAGTGCATATAAGCATCAAGCTTTCATTCAATATAGTAAAAATAAGCAAAGGCACACGTCAAATATGGTGATAAAAGGATACAGATGGCTCTCAAGAGCCCTTTTCTCGTTTGCATTTCTTGATTGAATGTCATTGACTCTCCGTCATTTTTCAACCCGAACCAACCGTAGACTCCGCTTTACTTCCATTCCTTCCACCTAACATTCCCCAACCGGGCCTGAAATCCAAACACTTGCATTGTGGTATTACTCGAGTAAACCGAAATTGAGAGTCTCTGATACTACAAGATTCCATATAACGTTGCCCCAAGGCACATTAATTGGCACGACCAAGCCCTCGCCGGCTCGATTCAATCAATTACCAATGGGGTTGAGCTCATTGATAACATTTGTAGTCGTTGGAGACTCGTCCAAACGACACCAAGTCATGTATTTCATTTCATATAACATTTCATATAACATTCCAATAACTTTTCAATAACATGCGAAACAATAAGTGAGAGTGATAAAGTACACTCTCACTTCAATCAATTTGTAGACAGCCCCACCTCCCCCTAAGGCGAACCAAAGGGTTTCGGCAGACCACCGCCCAGCTCTCGCCAGGGACTCAGTCGTTCACTCACACAAAATCAGAAATAGAACCACAAGAAAAAAAACAAAACGAGGATCCAAAATTTAAAACAAAACTTATATACATAGATATCTCAGAAGGAAGTACAACCGTCAATAAACAGAGGTTCTCAATTCACCATACAACCAGCCCGTGCAAAGCACTAGAGCGAGAACCGTTACAAAAGAAAACCAAGAGCTAGACCCAGCTAGTCTATACAGGCTCTCATCCTTGCTCGCTTTCCCCTGTTAAGGAAAACAAACTAAAGGGGTGAGCTATAAGCTCAGTGAGGTTCCGAACACATAAGCAACAAGAAGTTCAATGCATTCATTACACGTTACTACTAATTCAAATACAAAAGAAAGCGATAAACACCTTCATTAAAAGGATACGTGCTCACAAGGAGCCATTCGTTCATTCATTCGTTCATTCATTCTCCCTTCGTTCCCTTATACCTTCAATCATTTGAAAATGCATTTGTATATAAGTAAAACCCTCATTCATTCATTCGTTCATTCATTCATTCACCAGGCTCCACCAACCTCCACCAACCTACAAGGTAATACTCGAGTATACCAAAACGTTCACCCAGGTCCCTAATCGCCCGACCGAGTCCGCTTCTGGCTCGAGACGACCGGTAACAAGGGGCAGTGGCCAGTTCAGCCAAAAGGCTTACATTCATGCACAAATAACATTTCAATCATTGAATCATTGAAATTTTCACAATCATCTAGGTCGAGTGCGATAAAGTACACACTTGCCTAGAAGACTCGTTTTAACAATCATTGAAAGCATTTAACATATTATCAAACATTCATACCAGCCATATAGTCATGAAACATAACAAACAAGGAACACTCACCTATACAAGCAAAATAACGTCCACTTCTCAATCACCAATGAAACCTAAAAGTAAACAAAGAACACATTACAATCCATCTAGCATGGTTTAGATGAAATCAAGGATTACCCGACTACTCGCGAGTAAACGTATAAAATGACTTTTAAAGTGTCAAAAGAGCATATGGATCCGTGGACGGAAATTACTAGGGTTCATAAACCAACCGCGAAACCAAACTCAAAAAGGTTATGAAATTTCCGGCAGAAAACACTTTAACCAACGACAAATCAAAATCCAATAAGGTAAGCTAAGAAGTATTGTTTCCGGAATCGTTTATGTAGCTCAAAATCAATAGACTCTATGCCTTGATGAAAATCATGAAAAAGTGGCAAAACTATCTCCCTTTCACTCTTAAAACTTCACTTAAAAGTTATTCACTTGTGGCCGAGAGAACCCTAGGTCAACCTCTATATTTTGGTAAACAGTAAGTAAACGTTTGGAATTTCAACCCAAAGAGGTATTAGGTTTTCGAATAGTAAAATGATCATTTTATTTGCCAAGCGGAAATATACAGGTTCAAATAGAAATTTAGCCCTCGGCCACCTTTTGAAAGAGCCGGTAACATTTTCAGTAAATACGTCCAATTCGTCACAAAATACATTCGCCAAATTACTTTAACTTGCTCACATTACAAGAAGATAAACGGACGGCATGTCCTTTGTGTTTACCTATTTTCCAGCCATTAATGGCTTCATTATGTTCCTCAAAACAGTCCCAACATCTCATATAGAATAATCTCATGTCCAAAAGCCATTCACTAGGCTTAAAGTCATGTAAATATAAAAATAAATACAAAAATCAAGCTAGAAACATTTCCGGATAAAAACAGTTTTTGACACCATTTTGCGGTTTTGGCACCATTGGCGTTACGATTATCGGATGAAGGTGTAAGACACACCATTTCAAAGCAAACAAATAGGGCTAAAATGTTGAAGAAGGCCACTCAGTCCAGTTTGTAGTGAAACTAGGTCAAAATTAACATATATGAAACCAGAAACTCACAAACAGGTTGGCTAACCGCACAATTGTTAAACAGCAATAATTCAGGCTACCGAAGTCCGATTGAAGTGTATCTTATGGTGTTTCGAAGCTAAGCCACAACCCTACATTTATTATGAAGACCTCCATGGCCAAATCCTGCATTTTCATGATCAAAAATGGAAAACTACACAAAAACAGAATTCTGGGCGCGAAACAGGTTTCATGGACAGTCAATGGTATTTTGGTCATCTCACATGTTACAGTAGTCGGATCAAGCTGTAATTTTACAGGCTACTAGTTTATACCATTGGCTACAACTTTCATGTTTTAGCCAAAATCTAATTCGGTAAGGATCATGGTGAAAAGTCACGGTCAGATTGGGTGAAAAGACAACCCTGTTCGCTGAACTCCTACCTAGACCAGTCTGGGTATTTCCGAATTATCTCAGCATATACAACTCCAATTCCAGTGATTCCAAAGCCATTTGAAAGCTAAGATACAAGGCTATGATTCTTAAGAAGACATCAACAACCAAATCGGTAGTATTCCCAGTCAAACTACCCAATTACCAAAGCTGATTATTATTCTCGGATAGAAACAGGGTGGCAGGGGTATTTCGGTCTTTTCATAGGCTACCGAGCTCATATTGATCTGAACATTTACAGGTAACTAGAAAACATCATTCTCTACAACTTTCATGTTTTGTGCTAAGGCCAATTCGGCCTCTAACCTGGTCAAACAGAAACGGGCAGAATTGAGGAAATGAAACCTTAACTGGAAATTTTTGCATTCAAGTCAGAAATTTTCCACTAAAACATCTCTTTAGCTATCACAAGTCATTAATTTAACATAATCAAGAACAAAGGAAGGATGGCTAGACATGATACCTTCAAATATCAAGAACGGTGATGACTTAAGAATTTTTCTTCCAAAACAACTCCACTAGAAGCTTTAATCCTCCTTAATAAGTAACTTTGATGGAGTAATCTTCACTTTTAATGGTTAGAAATCAAGATTGGAGCAAGGGATTGAAGTACAAGATGAAGGATTTCCTCTCTTTTCTCTCCTCAAAATTTCAGTCAACAAGGGGAAAAATGAAGAAACATTTGGTCAAAATGGATGTTTAGTAAAGTTAAGAAAAGTTAGTCAAAGTCCCCATCCAATGGTTTCATGACACTTGTCCCTCTCATTAATGTCATGCCTAACTTTTTTTGTCTTTCTCACACCTATCCACTTGGTACCTCTAAATATCTCATAACACCCGATAAATTAAACCCAGTATCCAAAACTTAACCTAACTGGCCGAAATTTTCT
>NC_040037.1:27058117-27083565 GCF_003713205.1 Coffea eugenioides
TCCAAAACTTTGGCCACAACTCCCTCAATTTAACTCGGAATTGAGCATGGTTGATGGTGTTGAAAACTAGATTCAACAATGAAACAGGACAGCAATTTTCAAACGAGTGGTTTGGCTCCGTCAGATGGAACCAGAATGTTCATTTTACATCGTTGGAAATCTGGGAATGTCTAGTTTCCAGTGCCACAAATAGCACTCGATTTTGACATTGGAGTAAAAAGATATAGCCGAAACAAAAACACTGCCTGGGTGAATACGGGAATAGTTTCCAGATTTCTAAGCTTTCGTAAATCCAACATTTGGGTGACCAAATCAAGTTATTTTTCAATGAAACTTTTTACACACTCAATATAACATGTAAACAACATAAGAAAGCCATTAGAACCTCAAAATTTCGCACCAAAATACTCGAACAAAGCGGGGGTAAAATGGTCACTTTTGGTCATTGCACCATCCTTGAGTTTCTATCAATAACCCAACATTAATCCACTAGTTTAAGCACTAAATAAACATTATTACCATCAAAACATCACAAATCAGTCCATATATCCAAGGTGGGAGTTCATAGAACCCACACAACCAAATTTTCCTCAAAATAATGCTACCCACTAACATGCATGAGTATATATGAGCACTAGAACTTCCATAAACCAAGTTTTCAATGTTTGATCGTTACCTACTTCACTTGGTGTGCAAAACAGAAATTTTCGGTCCCTCCTTGCTCCAAGAAAACCATGAAAAGCTCCCCCTTTTTTAGCTAGATATAATCTCCAAGTGTTCAACTAGGTGTAGTTCAATTTTGGTTTGATTTGGTTGATGATTTGTGCAAGATTTGGAGATGGAAAATTGAAGAGCTCTTGGGTTATTTTTGCAGCTTGATGGCCGGCCAAGAGAGACTAGGAGAGAGAATGTATTGATCAAATGAAGCTTCCTTGAGAAGCTTTAATGTGTGGCCCAAGTTGGTGCAAAAGTCAACTCTCCTTCGCGCGTGTACGCGTGCGTTTTGTGCTCGATTCCTCTTGAGTTTATTTCACTAGTGCACTAAACCTCCAATACACTTATATTCATATAAATATTATTCACTCTTAATTTTCCCAAAATGAGGGTCTAAAGTCTCTCAATAAAATCGCGCATGTGGAAACGCGTATTTCCAAATTAAGCGCGATAAAGCGAAACCTCCAAGAATTTCTTATAACGATAGTACTAATAACTATCACTTGAGTATTTAAACATAAAATTACCTATTTTAGGACCATTGTGTAAGTCTCCAATTTTCCAAACTTATTGTACTCTCAATCGATTAAAATTTCCAAACACATTTTCACTATTTTCACTAAACGAGTTTTCAAAAATTAATTTTTGAAACAAGTCACTTTAAAAATATAATGAAGCTATAACTCCATGTATTTAGGTCTAATAAGGTTAGAAAATATTATTCGGGGCAAATATCCAAATAAATAATTAAATGAGCCAAAAATAGGGGTTTGAAATAAGAATTTTACGAGTCCTCACACACACTATCGCTTAAGACCCCCCTCAATTATCAAGGAAGATTGTACTCTTGTACAATCTAAGAAAATATCATGAAAATGAGCCTTAATTACTTGTAAATTGAGACTCAAAAGTGGGGTTTAATAATACAAGGAAAAACTAATTTTCATCTTTGAAATCAAGTGTAAAATGGTCAAGCAATATCAAAGAGAAATGGAGAGTTCTAAAAACCCAATTTCCTTTTAAGTTCAGAAATTTCAGATTTGAGGTGCATTCTTTGAAAAATCATATCTCAATCTCCATAGGTCAAAAATTGGAACCGTTGGAAACTACTTCCAAAGTACTAAAAGTTCCTAGAAGACACTTTTCCATGATTCTAAATGGAAGACACTCAAATTTCGGCTTAAATCTACTGACTTGCACTTCCAAGACAGATTCGGGGTTGGTTTTTGGTAAACTTTGGAAATTTGGTAAAATTCACAAAATGTGAACTAACCTCTAAAATTTGAAACTCAATTAGAGTTACAATCAAAGTTTAAAACACAACAAATGGAACAAGAATCGGAGTTTTAAGCGCCAAGATATAGCAGCTCAAAGTTGGTTCAAAATGAAGACCATTGGGCAATTTTCCAGATTTGAAACATAAATTTTGGGACTTCAGTTGGGCATCGAAATGGACTTTCAGTGGCACCAAATTTGGTATGATTACACTACCATATAAGGGCTACTCCTCTGTCAAATTTCATGCAAAAATTCATACGGGAAGTCAGTTAACAAGACCACTAAATATCCAGGAATTTTCAAGGCAATTCTGCCTTATGCTTCTGTTTTCTTTTTTTCGAACCTTTGGCCAATGAAATCATCTCAAACATGGTTCATTTATGAATGAAAGGTCTAAGAAACATCCAACATACACTTGGTAGGTGATTAACACCAAAATTTTCAAAATAACAAGTCCCAATTCGAGCTAAGCCATTTGGCTAGCCACAATTAGGGTTTTCTATCACTGGTGCGGTTCTGTAATTTGGCCATAACTCAGTCATTTCAATTTGGAATTGGGCATGGTTGGTGGTGTTGGAAACTAAATTCATAAGGCTACATTTCATCAGGAGAAATTGTTTTGAAATTCAGTTCATAGCTGGCTCAAATTCAAGCAACAAGTCCCAGTACATCACTGACTCTCTAGCACAGCCGTAAAACAGAACAGGTAACTTTAAAGAACTGGTATGGCTTACTCAAGCCAAATCAGGGGATAAATTTTATACCGTTAGAAAACTGGAAGTGTCTATTTTCAAATTCCACAAACGGCACTCGATTTCGATGTCGGAGCAAGGAGTTATGATCGTTCAAAGTTGCTGCCAGGTAACCCCTGTTACCCGTTTTCCAGCTTTGAAGGATTTTCGAAAATGCAACTTTCACCCAACCAAATCAAGTGATTTTTGGTGGAAACTTTCCACACAACCTATACAACATATATACATCAAAATCAAGGTCATTTGGTCACAAAAAAATCGCATCAAGTGCTCTGAAAAAATAGGGTAGAATTCGGCCCTTTCTCATGAAAGCTTTCCTTTGATTTTCTTTTCACTTTTTCAACTTATTTCCACTAGTTTAACACTTAATCAACATAAATAACACCTAAAATCATCATATCAGTCCAAAATATCCATTGTGGGATTTCATAGAGCTCACTCAAATGATTTCCAACAAAATAAAGATACCCACATGAAGCTACAAGCTTCCAAGTGAAATCTAACTCACTAGAATCAAGTTTCAAAGGTTGGATGATTTACTACCTCTTAGTTGATGAAACTCAGAAATTTCGACCACTAAGAGCTCCAAGAAAACCGTGGAAATGATGCTCTCTTCCTAGTCCAAGTGAGTCTCCAAGTTGTTGTGAGTTTGTGTAGTGAATTTGGAGTGAAAATGTGCAAGATTTGAGTGAGATGAGATAAAGTTTTGCTCCTTCTTCTTCCTTGAGGGTTTTGGCAGCTTTGAGAGAGAAAAGAGAGAGATGGTGCTGATATGGGAAGCTTGGTAGTTGTAATTCAAATTTTGGCACAAAAGTTAACTCTCAATAGTGCGCGTACGCGTGCGTTTCGTGCCCGTTTCCTCTCGGGTTTGTTTCACTTGTACACTAAACCTCTAATGCACTTCTTTTAACACTCTTAATAGTCCAACAATAATTTTCTAAAGTCTCTCAATTAATCGCGAGCACGAAAACGCGAACTTCCAATTTGTGCGCGATAAAGTGAAATTTCTAAGAAATTATTGTAACGATAGTATAACTAACTAATACTTGGGTGATTAATCATAAAAATAACTATTTTAGGGTAAACCAATAAATAAGTGAATAAATCGATAAAATAAAAAAATAAAATAAAATACGAGTCCTCACGTAGTATAGTTAGTATAGCTCATCCCTCTTGTACTAATAGCTAGATTTGGATGAAGATTTGAGGAGCAAAGATGGAGAGTTGGAGCTCATGTGACAAGGGTGACTTCTCTCCTATCACTTTCTCTTTTATATTTGATTTCATGTTTAGCTATAATACAAGTTTGGTGTTTGTTTTCATGTGTTGCTAAAGTTTATGCCTAGAGTTATAGATGAACATTCTATATCTTATTTGTGATATTTGCTTGGTTATTTGACGATATTATTTTGAGTAAGTTATTTAGCACTTTTACTTTTCTAATCATTATTAACTGGCCATTAATTGTGATAATCTAAAGGTATTAAGTTTGCAATGAAAATTGGAATTTGATACTAGTTCAAGAAATGCTAAACCTAGGGAGTTCAATCACGAGAGTTGAGGAGCACCTTTGTGCCTCTAGTGACTTATTTCATGTAATTTCATAGAAGAAATGAAGTTGTAGTTACTTTTATAATCACGCGAGTAGGTATGGGTTAATTAGAAGTAGAGTTGATTCATTCTGAGGGTAGATTTCACATACATTAGGAAATTAAACCATAACTAGCCAAGATAATAACATTTAATTAATCGGTAATTTCATTTGCAAAAGTAGTGTTGGAATTCCATATTGTTACATGAGGAGCTTTCTATTGTTATTTTTATTACTTTTATTTCATGTTTGTAGTGTAGTTTTAATCTTTTGCATTGGTGGTAGTATAAATAATAAAGGAGTTTGAAAATCGTCGATAATTATTCAATCTTCCCTGTGGGTTCGACCCTTAATACCCTATACCCGTTCATGACCTGTATACTTGCAGAAAATCGCATGTGGGGTATTTAGAATTTTATAAATATAAAACTTGATTGTGGAATGAGTTTAATTGTTATTTGTATACCCCGCGCTCATCAAAGTGGGTGACATGCTGGCCATTTTTGCTATAGTATCTGCTGCTGCATTGACCTCTTTGTAGCAATGTCGGATTACAAAAGAGCTACAACCCTATAAGGACTTTATACGTGTAACCACCCAAAAAATATGCCATGGATATATTTTATTAGATAGCATTACATGATATATTTTATTAGATGAGTTGCACCAAATGTACTTTATACAATAATAATTTCAAGCTTTATTGTTCCAAATTAATGTTCTCTTTACAAGAGTTTCAATAGGATAAATTATTTGCATTTGTTTTACTATTGATAGCAGAACAATTATTTTCTTCAAGGAAAAAAAGATTTAAATTTGGGATACATTTTTCTCATCCTTTGTCATTAATACTGGCATGTATTACTATATGGTCATACAAATTTTTTGAAGCACTGTGGTTGTCCTATTTGTTTTAATTTAATGCATCCATTGATCAAGCATTTTAAGATAGTTTTCAATTTGTTTCAAATATATCTCCATAAAAGTCCCATAAATTTTGTTTCTAGTTTTCTAATAGACTTCTTCCTTTCCTCCGTTCTTAGTAAGATATATCCTTATATAAATATTTTTTTCCAATTTACTTTTTCCCTTTTCCCCTCTCTTCTTATTGAGATATATCCTCATAGAATAAATTTTGTGATAAATTCTTATAGGTGATTTGTTTGACATTAAATTTAAGCAGATAATAGTTATTTTGTGATAGCCCCACCTCACCCTAAGGCAAACCAGAGGGTTCGGCGGACCGCCTGCTTAGCTCTCGCCGGGACTCGAAGGTAAAAGCAAATAAAAGCTATTCACACGGAAAAAGAGCACTATTCGCATTATATACATCGGCAAAAGAGTTCTATTTACATCCTCAAAAGTAGATATCCAGACCACTGCATCATCGCATGATAGTAATCAAAATTAGAAAGTAGAACCAAAGAAGGGTTTTAATACAGGCTACCAAAACAAACAAAAATATCTTAGTTGTTCAACTATTACAAACCAAACCTAACTATACTAGTGATGGTGCCAAAATTTCCCCGCGTCGGCCCCTGCTAAGGAAAACAAAAGAAAAGGGGGTAAGCTCTAAGCTTAGTGACTAACCAGGGGTAAAAATGTAATTTTTTTTAATGCCAACATTTGCACAGTGAGAGCAAAGCAAAAGCAGAAAAGTAACACCACATGGTAAGGATACGGGTGGCTCCAAAGCCAACTCATTCGTCGAGTTTGATCACTGGTTGACCCTTGAGATCCTGAGCCACACAGCTCGCTTCTCTTAAAGGATCTCACATAGAGAGACCGTGAGTCTCAGCTCAAGCCACGAGCAATAAATGCTCTAAAATATTTTTTTCAAGCAATAAATGCTCTAGTTCAAGCAATAAATGCTCCATAACAAATCACCAAAATCATATTTCACAGGTATCAATAGCAACTAATGGGGTTTAGGTCGAGTACGATAAAGTACACCCTCGCCTAAGTACCCATTTTTCATAGTAAACTCATATTAGCATTGAATTACACAGAAACCCTGATTACTCACCTAAAGAGCAAGTATAACAAGAGAAAGTACGGAAATGAATTCAAGTCGCCAGCTAGTGGGCCCCACCGGCTCTGTCTAGCTTACCACCGTCTGAAATAGAAGATTGCATCACAATATATCACAAACGGCTACTTACATGCATAACTCAAGTAAAACGGCAAAATCGACACATGCATGCGCGGAAACGGCATACAACGGAAATGGCAGCACAACCGTTTTGGTGTCAAAAACTGTTTTGAACACAATCGAAGCTACGAGTGTCAGATCAAAGTGCATGAGGTACCTTTACGAAGCTAAGAGGAAGGGCTACAATTTTCATGAAGACACCTTAATCTAGATATGAATGGAAGCAGGTCGAAAGTATGGAAAACAGTACCAGAAGTTTGCATTTTAGGGTGACGGACAGGGTCTGTTTGCTGAACCATAACTCACAGCTCACAAATCCAAATCAAGAAATTCCAAAGGCATTGGAAAGATATCTCATAATTCTAAAACTTTTATGTTTTGGTTAAAACCTGAATCAATACAGGGCAGGGTGAAAAATGGGTCCAAAATTCCTGTCAGAACTGTCCAAATTCAAAGGCAGTTCTGATAACCAATCTTGTTGTGGTCATAACTGGAGCTACGGATCTCAGATTTGGATACACTTTTACCGTTTCGACGCTAAGATGTAACCCTACATTTCTTATGAATACCACCAAAGCCAAATCATACATTTTCATGGTCAAAAATGGAAATTTCCACGAAAACAGAAATCTGGGCGTGAAACAGGGCACATGGCAGTCAAGGGTATTTCGGTCATTTCACATGATACAGTGCTCAGATTGAGCTGAAATTTTACAGGTAGCTAGCTAACTCAATTACAAACAACTTTCATGTTTTTGGAAAAGGCTGATTCGGTCTCTAACATGCCCAAATAAATCCGGTCAGAACAGGCAAATTTGAAACCCTAAACCTGGAATTTCCGCACAAAGCTGAAATTTTCCGCATCCAACTACAACTAACATATAAAAGCCTCATTTTACACCATATCAAACCATTATACATGGCCAACCACTAATGATCATATAAAATCAGAAAAATCCCCAATAATATCTGAAATTTAACTAATTCCACCTCAAACCACAAAATCTTCCATAAAATAACATGTTTAGACACTACAAGCTACTAATTGACCATTATTAAGAACAAAATGGAGTTTCCAAGCAAAATACCTTGACACCCCAAGAAAGGTAGTAGCTTAGGTTTCTTTCTTCTAAAATAACTCCACCAAGTCCTTGAAACACCCTTAGCAAATCACTTTTATGGACAAATTCAAGATTTAATCAGTTGGTTTGCAAGATCCAAGCAAGAAATGAAAGATATAAGTTGAAGGTTTTCTGTCTTTTCCTTCCTAAGAGGTTCGGCCCTCTCTCTCTTTATTTCTTTCTTATTTTTGTTTTTTAATAACTTGGTTCCTCTTGAATATTCTAGATATAAGCTTAGTCATAAGCCTAGTCAACACATGAGAAGATATTTTCTTATCACCCAATCACATAAAAGTTTCCATTTTGCTCCTTTAACCCTTACACTTCAACTTACCCTTTTATTCCACTCTTGTCCTTAAACATTTGAACTCCTTACAATTTACTCCATAGGACTTAAACTTAATCTAGTCCAATCTCATTAACCTTACTTAGTTTCTCTACTAAGTACTTTCCTATCTTAATCACCTATACTTAAACATACTTTATTCTACATCAAAGCAATTAAACAACAACCTTTTGTCATAAGCAAAAATTAGGGTTTTAATAAAATTCCAAATTAAGGTTTTTTTTTTTCTAAAAGCAAAATCACATGTAAAGAATTACCATCATCCTTAAAATCAAATGTTATAGCAAAATTTAGCACTAATAATCCTTATTCAAAATTAAGGGCGAATCGGGATCTCACATATTTATTCATGTTTTTTGAAGTAATCTAGGAAAAGTAAATTATTGTTAAGGAAAAATTGGAAGCTTTATGGTGAAGGGGGAAAAAGTGAAAAGTCTTATATGGACTAAATAGGTTATGGTGGGAATATGATTTAAAAGTGTATTACTATCTATATCTATATATATTTGAAGACAACTTTTCATATTCCACCTCTTAAAGAGCTTCCAACCTCCCATCCTTTTTCTGAGAATTTTAATTTATTTTAAGTGTATAAAATTTATTAAATTTTTCCATTACATACTTACTATATACATTTAGTAATTAACACCATTTTCTGAAACCAACACATTAAAAAAAAAATAACATGCTAGCACAATTTCAAAAACCTACCAAATTTATACATGACTACAATTGAAAAGGATATATGCTACTATATGGAAAAAGAAAATAACAATATTTTAATCCTTCAATTTTGGTAACAATACAATTAAAATAACTTAGCAAATTACCAAAATTATACAGAAATATAACATTCAAGAAGGAAACACCATTAATATTCCAATCCTTCTGTTGGTAAATCTGACATAAATATGTTAACACTTTTCAACATAAAGCACAACACGATAACCTACAAAATTTATAAACTTATAATTAAAAAATAACAATAGCGGTCCAAATCATTCA
Organism: Coffea eugenioides; assembly: GCF_003713205.1. Lineage (NCBI taxonomy): Eukaryota > Viridiplantae > Streptophyta > Magnoliopsida > Gentianales > Rubiaceae > Coffea > Coffea eugenioides. The sequence goes on from NC_040037.1 coordinate 27,067,077, forward strand.
AGTTGAAAGAATTTAACAAATTAACAAATTTAAGAAAAAACAAATTTTAAAAGGAAACAACAATGCTTCAAATATGTGAACTAAAGTAAATAAAATCTACCCAAAATATAATATAAAAGATAGTTATCCAATGGTTCAAGTTAAGAATCATAATGCAAAGAAAATAGGATGAAACTTTTATTCTTACCTATATATTAGTACATACCAAGTAAACTTATTTCTTTCTCAAGATAGCATCTCTACCATAAATAAATGCATGTATATCTCCTCCTAATTTTTAAATCTCAATTTTTCAGGTACATGTCTTTTAATAAAAATGGGAAAATAACATACACACACTTTGACTTTTATATTTTTAGATTATCATGCAATCTATACTATGAGAAAAAAATGATAGAATAAGATCAAAGAAATGGTTACATGAGGTTCAGTATAATTTATGAGTTTTCAAGCATCATATGTTTTTAATGACTAACTTTCAGAGTTTTTGTTCAATACTTTCTTGATAATAGCAAGTATATTACAAGAAGAGCCTAAAAAACCCAAGTGGATTCTTAGTAGCATTGGATATTAATTACTTTTTGCCTTCTAATTTTCTTTTCTTTTTCTTTATATACAAATCTGCAATACAGTAATGTAAACTTTTTTTTGCCTCCCCTCGTGTATGAGGTTTGCCTTAAAAAAATAGTAATGTAACTTTTTGAATGTAAATATTAGAGATTGTTAGTTTTTCTTTTGCTTTTTTAGGTGCAATATTGACTTGCAATTGAAAGATCAATTTTATTTCTTTTATTTTTTTTTTGGTTTCATATTACGATAGTTAAAGTTAAGCATGAAATTCAAGGTCATGGGACTTTTTCCAATTCAACATTTATGTGATGACCCCACCTCCCCCTAAGGCGAACCAAAGGGTTCGGCGAACCACCTGCCCAACTCTCTCCAGGACTACCAAGCCAAAACACACGTAAACCCTACTGAACGGGCAACTGAACTTCGATTCTTTCCAACGGATACAGGAAAAGTACACATAGCCGAAGAATCATGCATTTCAATTAATATACGTAACCATACACTTGCATAAATATATACATTGGAGTTTTCAACAAGTTAACTTGAAGTACAAGCCATAGTATTCATACTTATACAAAATATAATTAGGGTTTCTGTTACAGAAGAGGAGCGTAAACAAAAGAATGTCTATAACTAGCTCAACTCTTATCTTCAAAATCATAGTTTCCAAAATATTGAACTCTGTAAGGAAAACAAAGATAACGGGGAGGGGTGAGCTTATGCTCAATGAGGTACCACAAGTACAAATAGTCAAGAATCATGGAACTTCACTTTTAATCAGGGAAATATACACACCAAATAAGGAAATGAACAAACACCTCAAATAGAAAGGATACAGGTGGCTCTCAGGAGCCAAATTTCCATTTGCAGTACTTGATCCAAAACTCGTTGACTCTACGTCAACGTTTGAAGAAACAAACATGACCGTAGACCCCACTTTACACCAAATTCCATCCACCAAACATACCCCTTACTGGGCCCGAACCCCTCAACAGGAACAGGGATGGTAATACTTGTGAGGACTTGCAAATTCCTTATATTTTTCTTAAAAATGCTCTTTTATTTGGAAATTATTCATTTATTATGGCCCTACTACCCAATCATTCCACAATAAGTGCAAATGAACCTAGAAAGTAGGGTTTCACTTTTCGTTTTCAAGTTGGAGTAAGTTAGGGTTTTCACGTTTTCCGTAGGGTGATTTTTCGGTACGGAGTAAGGATCAAATTTGGTAGGTAAGAGTGACTTTTGGATGAGGAAATATTATATGATTGAAGTGATAATAATAAGTTAGTGATTAGAAGGTAAAACCCTAGTATACGTGATTTAAGAAAAAATGGCTCGAACTGACGGGTATCGATCACTACCGATTGAACCCACTACTTGACCACCACTTTCTTACTACCACATACCCTTGATATTTTTGCAAAATATTCCCCCCATCCTCAGCCATGTGGCCGAAAATTATGGCCAAAAATGCAAGGAAAGAAAAAAAAATTTTGGATGGCTTTGGTGGTGACAAGTGTCACTCACCTATGGTCACTTGACCAACCTCTTGTCTTGCCTTCTTATCCCTTAATTGAGCTCATTTTCCCTCATTTCTTTCTGTTTTTGGCCGAGAGCAAGAGGAGCAAGAGAGTGAAGAGAGTTTGCCATCTTCTACCTTGAATTCCACCATTTGAGTGCAACCAAGAAAAACTAAACCGGTCAATCACTAGTTGGAAGCTTGGGAAGCCTAAGGAACCAAGAATATCAAGGAGAGGTGAAGGATCATCCTAGCAAGGTCTTGCCTTGAGGTATAATGGCTGATCAACCATTTCTTTTCCATTAATCATGATTAAGTTGGGTATTAATGTTAGTATAGTGCTTGTGATGCTTGTTTCAAAGAGTTTTGATGATTGGATGGATGACCTTTGAGTTGGGGTTTTAGGTGTTGTATGATGCATATATGTGGTATATGATCTTGTAAAGGTAGTAGTAGTGGTAGTTTCAAGGTGAAAATATGAATTATAGCTTGAAATAACAAAAATTCCAGATTTCTGGAAATCTTAGCTTCAGTTCTGTCCGGTTCTATTTCATCATGTTAGAAGCTGAACTAGGCTTAGAACAAAACATAAAAGTTGTAGAGAATGACATTTTATGGTTGCCTACAAAATTTCAGCCCAATCGGAGCAATGTAGCCTATGAAAAGACCAAAATACCCTCACTGCCCTAGGATGCATCCAGTGATCCGTTTTGGACAGTTCATCCAATTGACCGTGTCTATTCACTATGATCCGTGCTGATTTAGCCATTTTCCAAAACATAAAAGTTTTAGTATGTTGTCTTATCTTTTCAACGCCCAAGAACGTCTCAAACGGACTTTGGTAGCTTGAGATATGGCCATTTGAAAGCAGTACAGTTAATTAGCCGTTAGTTGGAATTTAGTTCTGTGAATTGGGAATTTGACTAGGTTACACTGGAAATTAGACTAAGTGGTCTTCATCAAAATTGTAGCCCTGTGTCTTAGCTTCGAAACGGCACAAATTGCATCTCAATCCGATAAGTGTAGCCTCGGATGTGTCCATTCCGTAAAAACATGTCAAATCTGTCTTTTGTTAAACTTCATTTCCGCACATGTCATTAGCTTTATTTTTGTACTTGTATTATCTTGAGCCTATTGAACGGCTATTGAAATGAATTTGTGTTGTGGGTAACTTTGGGTTTGATTGAGGAAAATAATGAAGCCGTAAATGGCTGGAAATAGGAAAAATATAAAGGGCATGCTGCCCAAATTTATGATCGAGGACTAGAGAAGTATACGTGCGACTTCGGTAAAGTTGGTAAAGGAATATCACTTGAACCATCTAGAACATTTGCTACTTTGGTTATCGAGGGTTATACGTTAGAACCTAGCCGAACTTGTACCCTTGGGAAATAAAATATGATTGCTCGAAGTATGTTTTCCTTGTACTTTCAATTCAAATGGCATTTCCAAGTATAAATGTTACAAACTTTTATCGTTTAAAAAGCGAGCAAGTGTTTCACGGCTACTTTCCAAGTGAATTTCAATTTCTTGATTCTTATTGAACGAAACGTCTAAGTTTCGAACCTTAGTTGATTTTCAAAGTTTTTAAGTCAAGTTTTATCGCAGATTTGGACTCCAAACTCGGAGTACCACCCAGACGCGAACACTAGAGGCACTACTTTTGGTGAGTGCTTCCAAATATCTGATTGAACTTGATATTTGTGATTTATCTTTGACTAGTGTGATTACATGATATATAAGTGATTTGATAGGGTAAGGGTGTACTTTATCGCACTTGCCCTAGCGAGAATTGTTCTTGTTCATCGATTTCAATTGTCTTGCTCTACATGCATATGAATTATAACTTGCCTGGAATTCCAGAAACCCTGTGGCTAGTTAATCAAGTCGAGCAGGCAAGGGCCCGGTCGATTAGCTAATGAACCCTGGGTAACTAGTAATGTCGAGTGGAGTGTTATCTCCTCGGCTAATCGGTATACTCGAGTAATACCACCTGTGTTTCGTGTGGCGTGCGGGCCCGGTAAAGGGGGTTGATCGGTGAACGGAGACTGGCATGAAGTGGGGTTTTTCTGGACTAGATCATTATTTGAAAGTTGACGGAGTGTCAACTACCAATTGATCAAGCTGGGATGGAGCCGAGAGATTAGCCACTGTATCCTTACATGTGAATGTGAACCAGATATTTCTTGACTATCTGAAATGTTATTTCTCTGATTCGACTTGTTTGCTCGCTATTTCACTATCACACTGTTATTACTTGTTTTGATGTCCAATTTGATATTTGGAACTTCACTGAGCTTTGGCTCACTCTGTTAGTTTTGTTTTCCTTACAGGGGTACGAGCGAGGCGTAAGATATGTAAAGACTAGCGTAGCCTAGTTATTTTGACTTTTGACTTGTACTCGCGCCATTACTCGATTAGGATGATTTGTACTTGGATTGTATACACTTTGAACCAATTTGGGTATATAGAGGCTTTGTATATTGATTATGCATCGATGTAAATTATAAGTGTGAATTGCGACGTTATTTAGTATCTATGGATGTATGCACGTGATACGAGTGAGTGAGTCCTGGCGAGAGCTGGGCAGGCGGTCCGCCGAACCCTTTGGTACGCCTTAGGGGGAGGTGGGGTCGTCACAATACTCGAGTATACTTGGAATCCAGAGTCTCCAATACTCAAAGATCCCTAAGAAACAGGCCCCCATGGCTTGTCAATTTTCCTTGACCAAGCCCCTTGCTGGCTCGATTCAATTGACTCCCCATGAGGTTGAGCTCAGGTTTAACAGGAAGGTCGTTGGATACACCTCCAAACGACATCAGATCATGCACAGGCAACAGATTCAGGTGTATACAGGAACCAGTCAAACAGGCGAGAGAGCGAGGGTGATAAAGTACACTCTCGTCTCATACAAAATATATGGAAGTTACAATTAATCAAGTCGAAAATTGCAAGTACAGATAAACCAGTTAAGCAACAAATCATGGGAGTAGTACACTCACCAGTTCAAACTAGAATAACTTCAAAAGTTTCTTCCCAAAGTATGCCTTTAATCACCGACACTTCCTAAGAACAACCAAGGTAAAACAATTATGATTCCCACATCCACAAGCCCAGTAAACGGAATGCACAAATAAGGCTTGACTACAAGTCGTATGCCTATTCAAGTTAATTACTAGTGCAAAGAGATTAAAAAAAAGGTGGCTTTGAAGTAAGAAGGTAACAATTGGTCCTAAGTGTGAGAACCCGTAACTTTTCCATTTTCTAGGTTTTATTATCTTTCTAGGTTTTCTTATCTTCAATGGTTTGTTTTCTGCACTTTCTGTATCCGGAAAATTTTCTAGATAATTTTTATGAGTAAATATAGTTTTTAGATGATTTTTCTAGTATCGAATAGATTTTGAGAAATTAAGAGCGTATACCGGACGTGGGACCCACTAGTGCGAAAAGTTCGGAAAAATTCGGCCAACTAGGTTAAGTTTTGGATACTGGGTTTAATTTACCGGGTGTTAAGAGATAATTAGAGGAAGCTATTTGGATTGATGTGAGAGGGAACAAAGTGATAGACTTGCATTAAATAAGTGACAAGTGTCACCATTTGATTGGAGGAACTTTAAGACCACTATTCATTTTCTTACCATTGACCAAATAAATCAAAAATTCACCAAAAATTCCTCATTTTTGTCTTCCTCTTGGCCGAACCTCTTCCTACAAGAAAAGAAAGAAAAGCTTCCAAGTTTCTTGCTCCAATCTTGCCCAATCTCACAAACTAACCATTTCATCTTGAATTCCTTCCATAAAACCTCTTCAATTAGTGTTAGTGAGTTGATTTGTGGAGTTATTTGGAAAGCTAAGAGGACCTATTGCTCTGTCTCTCTTGTTTCTAAGGTGAGTTGTGAAGAACCACCCTCCTTCCTTAATTGATGCTTAAATCATGATTAGTGGTAGTATGAGATGCAATATTATGGATTATTTCTTGATTTGTGGTTGAAGTGATGAAGTTTTATTATTTTTGGGGATTTTTCTGTTTTAATATAAGCATGATTGTGTGGCTATCTATGATTATTGGAAATGGTATATAATGATTCTAGAAGGTGGAAAAAAGTGATTAATTGAACAATTTCTCTTCTGGTTTGGAAAGAAATTTTCAGAAAATTAGGTTTTTGTGAAGGAACATTCTGCCCGAATTTTTAGCTCCTAGTTAGAGGCCGAATTGGCCTTGGCTTAAAACATGAAAGTTGTAGGGAATGATATTTTAGAGGTGCCTACAAAATTTCAGGTCAATCGAAGTAGTGTAGAATGAGAAAAGTCAAAATTACTATTGCTGTTCTGGTTTTACCCGAATGTAAGAATTGCGCCTGTAATTGGTTGTTTTGGCTGGAATTGCTTCCGAATTGGTTGTTGAGGCCTTCTTATGGAATTTATCCCTGTTTCTTAGTTTTCAGCTGGTTTCAGAATTTCTGGATTTGGACTTGGAGAGCCTGAGTTATGATGTTTCCGCTAGAATGCGTTCTGTGAATCTGTTTTTGTGATTCTGGTATAGTATCTTGCATTTTTGACCTGGTTACACTCGAAACTGGTTTGAGTGACCTTCTGTAATGTTGTAGCCCTATCTCTTAGCTTCGAAACGGTGGGTCTTGTACATTCATCCGATAATCGTAGTGCCTTTGGCACCATTACCGCAAAATGAGGACAAAAACTGTTTTTTTCAGGGCTAAAGCTAAATCATTTCCGGATTTTTCTGGTTTCCTCTATTGTTTGTGTATGCTTAGGGAACCCTGTTTTGGTAGTATGTAGAATTGGTTTGTGACTTGTAATCGAGTCTTATTGATACGTTCCTCGATCAACACATTTCGAGACACGTAGCACGTTTGCCCAAGGATCTAGCGAGGATGTCCAACGCTTGGAATTGCGGAATCTAGAACCAAACGGACGACACGATTTGATTCAAGACGGTAGACGACACTCCGATGAAGGTGAATACTCCAGGGGAATAGGTCGGTAGAACAATCTAGGACAGGACGCAAGACTGCTCAAAACCCTTGCCAAAGCAAGTAAAGGGGTCGAATCTCTCTCTCAAGAAGAATCGAAAATATGCAAAACTTTATTGATAAAACGTCTACCTTTATGCTTACAAAGCAAGCCTTTATATAGGCAAAACTAATGAAACCCTAATATCGCAAGGCTAGAGGGTCGGCCACTCTTTGGACAAGGTGGGCCGACCCATGGACTCAATAAAAAGGGCCTAGTGGTTCGGCCATCCTTAGACAAAGGTGGGCCGAATCCATGGCTAACAAAAGGACTAATCTAAACTTAAGACTCCTAACACTAAGGCTTAAGGCCCTATTCGGCCAACTCACTTGGAGGCCCACTTGACTCTTCATGGCTTGGATCATGGTGTAGATAACTTGACTCTTCATGGGCTTGGATCATGGTGTAGATAACTTGACTCTTCATGGGCTTGGATCATGGTGTAGATAACTTGATTGTCTCCTTCCAAGCCTTCAATATCTCTATGAAAGCCTTGAGTCAGGGCCGCCATCCATCTCGCTATCCGTGCACACATCAGTCCTCTCCTCCTGAGAAGGATTGTCCTCAAATCTGGATGGAGATGAATGATACTAACAAGAGATAGTAGCATGACACCTCAAATCTCCACATATTGGCCCTCTTAGATTGAATGATACTTGCATATGTTATGATTAAGATAATTCGGTGCACATGTCTCTTGGTCAGCTTCAAGGGGTTCTCAAACAAGGACATTCTCCAAGGTAGGAAGGAACGTGTATAAGGCTTGTGAACGTTCCAGGTTGCAACCCAAAGCTCGCTAATTAGCCTTTGCACCCGGACATTCACATGCACTTCATAACGATATTCATTGAAACTAGAAAAGCCTCGAACCTGGTTGTGCAAGGTGGTGTAATTTAGCCCCAGGCACTGAATCGGCACAACTTGCCACTCTGGAGGTGGGACACTGAGCCACCCGTGTTGCACATCCATAGAAACACGAACTAGTGAGGTAAGAACAGCACTCGGATCTTGATTGACACCCTTGCGGGCATCACCCAACATAAGCGGCAAGAATGAAGTGAAATTCACCCCATACGAATCACATGCATTCGCGTAACACGCAGTTGGAACAAGCATGAAATCAGGCTGCAACTCTTTAGTCGTAGTTGGAAAATTTTGGATAGCTTTACAATACTTCTCGTCAAAATAATGGGCTCGAATGACTCCTCCCATGGCGCGGACAGGTTTGAATGGAGATTGTTCCATGGATTGATACCAAAGAGATTTAGCTCCTAGGAGACAAACTCCATGGAAACTCGCAAAGTGTCCAAGTGACTTCGGAATGGAACATGCCATGACCAACTCTACTTGACTTTGTTTAATCTGCACAAAAGAAGAGGTACTAAACACAACACATGTTAGCTTGTTAGCAAACAAAACGTCCACACTTTCAACTTTTGCGAACATGGCCAACTCCTCCTCTTTACTCAGCAATAAGGCCAAATTATTCTTGCCTTTTCCCACTTCATTCTTCTTGGACATTTGTTCATTTATTGCACTTGAGTTCGGATTTTTATTGGCTAGCTCTTGTTCATGGCTCGGTGGCAACTCATTCGTACATGGCTCTTCAATCAACGAGGGACTAGACTGAATTTTCCCCTTATCACCACCAGTTGGCACATGGGTAAGTTGATCCAAGTGTGAATCCAACACTTGGCTAAGTCTTTCCATCATATCATCAATCAATGCTTCAGTCCGACTCCGGAATTTATCCTTTGATTCACGAAGCTTTGCCTCAATTCGAGAGTTCGCGAACGCCTTGCCTTGATTGTCAAGGCACTTCGTAGATGAATCTTGTTTGCTTGAGGTTGATCTCAATTTAGATGTTCGGTGCAAACTTCTTTGCTCCTTCTCATACTCATCACAATCTTGTTTATACCTTTCATATACACACGAAGCACGGTAACGTTCCATCCCCTCCCGGAGTGAGCGAAACTCACGTTGTGAACTAGATTCCATGGAACTGTGCTTGGGAGTAGGCCGCTTGGAACCCCTCCTCTTGAGAGGCTCATTCTCCAAGAATTCTTGGCTGTATGAGTAAGAGGCAACTCCCCTTGGCATGATTACGTGACTTGCAAAAATGGTTAGCAAAGAAAAGGAGATTCCTCACGACACACAAGCTCACGTGTATGTACTCATCACTCGTGTATCACTCAAAGCACTCAAATAAGCTTATCAAAATTCCTTTACTTGTCAGATTGGGTAGTTGAGAAATGCCGCACAAGTCCAATAAACGTCACCGACTTTTCCCACAAGAGTAATCAAGAGTGTAAGACATAAATGTGGGTGAAAAATAAGGTGAAATGGACAAATTTGGAAGGGATGTTGGTGGTGGTCAGTAATGGTATGTGTGTCACAAAGAAAAGGAAACCCTAGCGTTATAAAGTGTAGGAGTAGTTTCCTAAAGTGGATGAGAGAATATAGGAGAGTTTCCTAGAATGGAGGAAAGTTTCCTAAAAATGGATGAGAGAATATAGGAGAGTTTCCTAAAATGGATGAGAGAATATAGGAAAGTTTCCTAGAATGGATGAGAGAATATAGGAAAGTTTCCTAAAATGGATGAGAGATTATAGGAGAGTTTCCTAAAATGGATGAGAATATAGGAAAGTTTCCTAAAATGGATGAGAGATTATAGGAGAGTTTCCTAGAATGGATGAGAGATTATAGGAAAGTTTCCTAAAATGGATGAGAGGATGTAGGAGAGTGTTCCTAAAATGTAGGAGAGTGTTCCTAAAATGTAGGAGAGAATGTAGGAGAGTGTCCAAGTGAAAACAAAGAAACCCTAGCGCAAATGAAACCCTAGCCGCAAGGAAAACCCTAGCAAGAGAAGGAAACCCTAGCAGCCATCACGTTATTGTTCTTGCTGCCCAAGCGACAACCAACTAACGAGACAGATTTGGGAGCAACGTTGAAACACCAACAGCCAGAATTTTTGATGCAACAAACGACTCAAACGCAAGAAACAAGTTGTGGACAGAAATTATCAACAAACTAGACACAACACAAAGGAGATAATACACCAACAGATTTTGTGTTGGAATGAACAGTAACGTGAACAGTGCGGATGAACAGTACGATGAACAGTGACGATGAACAGTGACGTTTTTTTTTTTTTTTGTAAAACAAGGCAGCGGAAAGTACTAAGAATTCTACGACACAACTATGAAAAATATGGATATAACGAAAGATACCTCTACCAAATCTCTGAAGCCAACTGATACGTTCCTCGATCAACACGTTTCGAGACACGTAGCACGTTTGCCCAAGGATCTAGCGAGGATGTCCAACGCTTGGAATTACGGAATCTAGAACCAAACGGACGACACGATTTGATTCAAGACGGTAGACGACACTCCGATGAAGGTGAATACTCCAGGGGAATAGGTCGGTAGAACAATCTAGGACAGGACGCAAGACTGCTCAAAACCCTTGCCAAAGCAAGTAAAGGGGTCGAATCTCTCTTTCAAGAAGAATCGAAAATATGCAAAACTTTATTGATAAAACGTCTACCTTTATGCTTACAAAGCAAGCCTTTATATAGGCAAAACTAATGAAACCCTAATATCGCAAGGCTAGAGGGTCGGCCACTCTTTGGACAAGGTGGGCCGACCCATGGACTCAATAAAAAAGGCCTAGTGGTTCGGCCATCCTTAGACAAAGGTGGGCCGAATCCATGGCTAACAAAAGGACTAATCTAAACTTAAGACTCCTAACACTAAGGCTTAAGGCCCTATTCGGCCAACTCACTTGGAGGCCCACTTGACTCTTCATGGCTTGGATCATGGTGTAGATAACTTGACTCTTCATGGGCTTGGATCATGGTGTAGATAACTTGATTGTCTCCTTCCAAGCCTTCAATATCTCTATGAAAGCCTTGAGTCAGGGCCGCCATCCATCTCGCTATCCGTGCACACATCACTTATTGTGTTTATTTGAATAGTTTAGGGCTTGACTTTCATATCCGGTCATTTCCTAGCTAAATGTTGTACTTGAATGCCACTAAGCCTAGTGAACGGCTTTTGGGAATGAGATTATTTTTATACGAGATGTTGGGACTGTTTTGAGGAAATAATGAAGCCATGATGGCTGGAAAATAGGTAAACACAAGGGATATGCTGCCGAAATTTTACTTGAAGGCTAGTTGGATTTACTTGTGATTTGAGCGAGGGGTTTTTGGGTTGCTTGAGTCTAGGTCTTCATGTTACCTTTTCGTTTCAAAAAATCATGTTTTGTACCCTTGCTTTAGTAATTATTTGGCGAGGCATACGACTGGTAGTCGAGCCTCACATGTGCATTCTGTATACTCGATTTTTGAAAGTGGAACCTTCAATTGTTTTCCTTGGATTATTTTAGGGTTTCTTGGTGATTAAAGCTCTCTTTTGGGAGATATCTGTACTGACCCCGGTGAGTGTTCCACTACCTGCTACCCGTTATGTGAAATATCTGAATATCTGAATACTTGATTTATGACTGTTGGAGCCAAATACTGTTTTGATAAAACGGAGGCGAGGGTGTACTTTATCACACTCGTTCTCTGGTCTGTTCATATGCCAATTTTGAACGCGTATCTGAATCTGCTATCTTTATCTGTATCTGTATCTGTTATCTGTATCTGGATCTGTATCTGTTCTGACGTCGTTTGGAAGCTTGTGTCCAACGACCTTTCTGTGACCTCTGAGCTCAACACCTGTGGCCAGTTACTCGAGTCGGGCCGGCAAGGGCCTGGTCGATTAGATAACGAACCACGGTAGTCTGTTTTGGGATCTTTGGGTATTGAGACCCTTGATTCCGGGTATACTCGAGTATTACCATTTCTGATCTGATTGGAGTTCGGGCCCGGTGGGGTATGTGAGGTGGAAGGAATCGAAGAAAGTGGAGTCTACGGTATTGGTTACTCCTTTAGCGTTGACGGAGTGTCAACTATTATTTCGATCAAGCTTCGATGATGCTAATGGGAATTTGGCTCCTGAGAGCCACCTGTATCCTTCTGATTTGAATCATTGGTTCATTACTTTACATCTAGCATGTGTACCTGATTTGTTAAATGTGAAATGCCATGATTTTACTGCTATATGTCTGGTACCTCATTGAGCGCAAGCTCACCCCTTTCTGTTCCTTTTTGTTTTCCTTACAGGAAAATAAATACTTTTGGACTGGATTTGACAATTGGCTGCCAAATTGAGCTAGTTGAACATATCTTTTGTATAACTCATGTATTGAAACCCTAAATGTACTTTTGGGACCGTTTTCCTTTTGATTTGGCAAACCAGACATGTATCCACTTTTGAATACTTTTGTATGCCACTTTGGCTTGTAAATGCTAAATTTCAAGATGTGAATGTTTGCTTGATATTTGGTTGGGTTCTGACGGGTCGGTTACTATTCATAGCCGACTTCGGTTTCATTTTTTTTTTATTTTTACATTTTGATTTGTTTAACCGCGTTGGTAAGTTCCGGAATGTATTAGCTCGTTCTATACCGAACCGTTAGTCCTGGCGAGAGCTGGGCAGGCAGTCCGCTAACCCCTTTGGTTCGCCTTAGGGGGAGGTGGGGCTGTCACACTAAGGACATGAACGACCCCAAAACCCTTCTCTTCTACCCAAAAACCTTACCTACAATGATTTGCCAACTTCAAAACTAAAGTGGAAAATGAAAGTAAGAACTGTTCTAAGAAAACAGAATTTTCTAGTTTTGTGAAACACTATTTGAAAAATCGTATCTCAAGATTCTTAAATCCAAAATTGATAAACTTTATACCATCGTAAAATAGACACAAAGGGTTACAATTTTCCAGAAGACACGTTTGTAAGATTCAGTCCACAAGTTAGTCAAATTCGAGTCTCAAGTTGCTGCTTCATCCAGAAAAAGACAGAACAGGTTTGCAATTTCAGTCAACTTTGAAAAATCACAGATATTCAAGAAAATTGAGAAAAAGGCTGAAATTTTCACGGTTGATACTCTGACTCTAATTTCCAACGCAACAAATGGAACTCAATTCCAACTTTTCCATATCAAGTTATAACAGATTTCCCGAGACTGCATAGGAGTTCCTGCGGAAAATTTCGACAGCATTTCCCTTTGTTTTTCTTTACTTTTCCATCCAAAAATCAACACCCAATTTCATCTCAATTCAGCCACAATTTCACATATAAATCACAAGCTATTAAACACACCTAATTAGGGTCACAACACCCTTCAATTTAAGCCAAGGGATAGCTCCAAAAACCAATCACAATCAAGCTCCTCATCCATCATAAATAGTTTCCTTACTCAAGTCCAAGCCCTAGATCATGAATATCATGTCAAGCAAAGGAAATTCTATAATCATCAAGTTCCACTCACCTTTTGGTATTTTAATCATAATTGAAGCTACACTTATCGGATTGGGGTACATTTTATGGCATTTCGAAGCTAAGACAAAGAGCTACATTTCTTATGAAGACATCAACACCCAATTCATGCAAATTTAAGGTCAAAATGTGAAATCTCAGAGAAAACAGAAAGCTGCCTGTGAAATAGGGCTTTTGGCAGTCAGGGGTATTTTAGTCATTTCATATGCTACAGTGCTCCGATTGAACTGAAATTTTACAGACAGATTGTGACGCCCCACATCTCCCTAAGGCGGACCAAAGGGTATCCGCGGACGCCTGCCCAGCTCGCGCCAGGACTCAAGCAATTCCATTCCATTCAATTTCAAACCGAACTAATCACTTCGATGAGAACAACATGAATACAATAATGCGGAAGCGTTCAAGCTTAATAAGTCACTCAATGTATAACCAGTACATCGGGTAATCATGAAACGACTTAAATTCAAAGTACACATCAGGGCCCAAACTTTTCAAGTTTACAATTTCCAAAAGTACAACCCAAACCAGGGCCTAGTCAAAATATATATAACAGGAGTCTTAGCAAAATTACAACGGATGGTTTCTCCATATTTCTCCAAGAGTCGGTCCTGTTAAGGAAAACAAAACTATAGGGTGAGCTAAACGCTCGTGAGGCCAAGAACACACAAGCAAGCACTTAGTCAAATAACAAACCCAAACTTAATAAATAAAGCCATGTCTTTTAATAATCAATCATTCAAACAGGAAAAGTAATCAGAAACAATTCAAGGATATAGTAGCTCTCAGGAGCTAAGTTCCACTCGATCTGCCGATGTCATTCGTATACCTTCCCGCATTGACCCTCCTGTCAACCGGGTCGGTATTTCCATTTCCGTAGATCACCACTTACTTTCCTCCGTCCACCGTACACCCCAAGGGCCCACAAGTCTATTATTAGGCGATACTTTACGAGTATGCCAAGCAAGACCTCTTATTAGGTCGAGCTTATGTGTATCTCATGGCTCGCCCCAGTCCCCGACCAAGCCCATTACCGGCTCGAGTCTAAGGTTGGCCTATGAGTTTGGGCGTCCCCCATTCATTTGAAGGTCGAGGAGGTTCACTCCAACGACACAAGCATTCTTGACATAACATTGCATTTCATTCATTCATTCAATACATTCCATTCATTCATTTGAAATTAGAACGAGTGCGATAAAGTACGCACCCGCCCTTATCTTTAAAACTTTCAACAAATACCACAATTAAACAAGTATCAAAATTCACACACTTGACACTCACCGAGCAATTCAATAAGAATTATTTTCTGGGAGTTCAAGTGTCCGCGGTGAGATCCTCTTGAAGGTCTCCTTGTGCGCCTGGCAATTAACAGTGGATAATCACACAATTAATCCACTTATCAAGAAGATTGTACACTAGTACAATCTAAGGATTATTTTGCAAAAAGGAACCTCAATTACACGTAAATCGAGGTTCAACTTGCCTTTTATTATGTACAATAATATTTGAGTTTTTATCTTGAAAATCGTAAGCAAAACGTTTAAGAATATCAAAAGAACAAAGAGTTTTTGAAAAACTCTATTTCTTTGGAATTGGAAAATTTTTTCAGTTTTATGATGAATCTTTGAAAAATCATAACTCGCTCGGTATAAGTCGAGAATTGGAAAACTTTATACCGTTGGAAACCTCTTAGAGAGTACTATAAGTTCCTAGAAGACACTTTTCCATGAATCGAAGTGAAAAGCGGTCAAAAATGAGCTTGAAACGCAGGGTTGGTTTTCATGGCAGAATTAAGTTGGATTTCGGCCAACTTTGAAAATTCGACACGATTCACACGTTGCAAACCGGCCTCTGAAATTTGCAGCTCAATTAGGGTTGCAAGTGAGGTGTATGAAAAAATAAGCAGATCAAGAATCGGAGTTTCGAGCACCGAGATACGGTAGCCCGAAGTTTGGGAAATTCAAGACTGGAGAAGAATTTCCAGATTTGAACCTCCAACATGAGGAATTTAATTGGGTATCGAAATGAACTTGGATTGGTACCAAAATTGGCAGTATTTTACTCCCATATGAAAGGTACCACTCTATCAAATTTCAGGGAAAAATACTTTCGGTAAGATAGTTAATTAGTCAACCAAAGTTCAGGAAAATTATAAGGCAATCTGCCTTGAGACTTTCATTACCCAATTCAAAACGTCTAATCAAGCAAACTATACAATCATGGTTCATTTGTGAAATAAGGGTCTAAGATACACCCATAATATCTTTGGTAAGTGTTTAATATCAAAAACATCAACTAACAAGTTCATTCCAAGATTTGGTTCCAAACCAGTCCCAACATTAGGGTTTTCCAAAACAGAGCAGTCCACTTGTTTCAGTCACAACTCAGTCAATATAGCTCGAAATTGAGCATGGCTTACGCCGTTGGAAAATAAATTCATAGTACTAAAACATCACAGAAGAAGTCATTCCCAAATTCGGCACCCATCTGGTTCAAATTCGGGCATCAAGTTGCTGCCTGAACACTTCATTCCAGACGAACAGAGCAACAGGACAGCGAACTTAAAACATTTGGTTCGGCTTGCTCACAAGGAATCAGAACGTGAATTTTATACCAAATTAAAGCTAGGAATGTCTAGTTTCAAACGCCACCGACGGCACATGATTTCGACATCCGAGGACAGAGTTATAGCCAAAATACTACTGCTGGTCAGGGCATACGCGAATCAGTTTTCCAGATTTGCTGGTTTCTAAAAAAAATTCATTTGCCCATTCAAACCTCATTATTTTTGGATGAAATTTTCCACACATCTAATACATCCTACAAACATCCAATTCAAGCCATTAAACCATTAAAAACTGGCCTTAAAATGGCCGAATAAAACAGGGGTAGAATCGGAAGTTTTTTGCTTCTTGCACCCAATGAAGTTCCTACTAATTACCCACCACTAATGCATCATTATAATCACTAAACCAACAAT
>NC_040037.1:27091539-27128368 GCF_003713205.1 Coffea eugenioides
TACCTTTATGCTTACAAAGCAAGCCTTTATATAGGCAAAACTAATGAAACCCTAATATCGCAAGGCTAGATGGTCGGCCACTCCTTGGACAAGGTAGGCCGACCCATGGACTCAATAAAAAGGGCCTAGTGGTTCGGCCATCCTTAGACAAAGGTGGGCCGAATCCATGGCTAACAAAAGGACTAATCTAAACTTAAGACTCCTAACACTAAGGCCTAAGGCCCTATTCGGCCAACTCACTTGGAGGCCCACTTGACTCTTCATGGGCTTGGATCATGGTGTAGATAACTTGACTCTTCATGGGCTTGGATCATGGTGTAGATAACTTGATTGTCTCCTTCCAAGCCTTCAATATCTCTATGAAAGCCTTGAGTCAGGGCCGCCATCCATCTCGCTATCCGTGCACACATCAGTCCTCTCCTCCTGAGAAGGATTGTCCTCAAATCTGGATGGAGATGAATGATACTAACAAGAGATAGTAGCATGACACCTCAAATCTCCACATATTGGCCCTCTTAGATTGAATGATACTTGCATATGTTATGATTAAGATAATTCGGTGCACATGTCTCTTGGTCAGCTTCAAGGGGTTCTCAAACAAGGACATTCTCCAAGGTAGGAAGGAACGTGTATAAGGCTTGTGAACGTTCCAGGTTGCAACCCAAAGCTCGCTAATTAGCCTTCGCACCCGGACATTCACATGCACTTCATAACGATATTCATTGAAACTAGAAAAGCCTCGAACCTGGTTGTGCAAGGTGGTGTAATTTAGCCCCAGGCACTGAATCGGCACAACTTGCCACTCTGGAGGTGGGACACTGAGCCACCCGTGTTGCACATCCATAGAAACACGAACTAGTGAGGTAAGAACAGCACTCGGATCTTGATTGACACCCTTGCAGGCATCACCCAACATAAGCGGCAAGAATGAAGTGAAATTCACCCCATACGAATCACATGCATTCGCGTAACACGCAGTTGGAACAAGCATGAAATCAGGCTGCAACTCTTTAGTCGTAGTTGGAAAATTTTGGATAGCTTTACAATACTTCTCGTCAAAATAATGGGCTCGAATGACTCCTCCCATGGCGCGGACAGGTTTGAATGGAGATTGTTCCATGGATTGATACCAAAGAGATTTAGCTCCTAGGAGACAAACTCCATGGAAACTCGCAAAGTGTCCAAGTGACTTCGGAATGGAACATGCCATGACCAACTCTACTTGACTTTGTTTAATCTGCACAAAAGAAGAGGTACTAAACACAACACATGTTAGCTTGTTAGCAAACAAAACGTCCACACTTTCAACTTTTGCGAACATGGCCAACTCCTCCTCTTTACTCAGCAATAAGGCCAAATTATTCTTGCCTTTTCCCACTTCATTCTTCTTGGACATTTGTTCATTTATTGCACTTGAGTTCGGATTTTTATTGGCTAGCTCTTGTTCATGGCTCGGTGGCAACTCATTCGTACATGGCTCTTCAATCAACGAGGGACTAGACTGAATTTTCCCCTTATCACCACCAGTTGGCACATGGGTAAGTTGATCCAAGTGTGAATCCAACACTTGGCTAAGTCTTTCCATCATATCATCAATCAATGCTTCAGTCCGACTCCGGAATTTATCCTTTGATTCACGAAGCTTTGCCTCAATTCGAGAGTTCGCGAACGCCTTGCCTTGATTGTCAAGGCACTTCGTAGATGAATCTTGTTTGCTTGAGGTTGATCTCAATTTAGATGTTCGGTGCAAACTTCTTTGCTCCTTCTCATACTCATCACAATCTTGTTTATACCTTTCATATACACACGAAGCACGGTAACGTTCCATCCCCTCCCGGAGTGAGCGAAACTCACGTTGTGAACTAGATTCCATGGAACTGTGCTTGGGAGTAGGCCGCTTGGAACCCCTCCTCTTGAGAGGCTCATTCTCCAAGAATTCTTGGCTGTATGAGTAAGAGGCAACTCCCCTTGGCATGATTACGTGACTTGCAAAAATGGTTAGCAAAGAAAAGGAGATTCCTCACGACACACAAGCTCACGTGTATGTACTCATCACTCGTGTATCACTCAAAGCACTCAAATAAGCTTATCAAAATTCCTTTACTTGTCAGATTGGGTAGTTGAGAAATGCCGCACAAGTCCAATAAACGTCACCGACTTTTCCCACAAGAGTAATCAAGAGTGTAAGACATAAATGTGGGTGAAAAATAAGGTGAAATGGACAAATTTGGAAGGGATGTTGGTGGTGGTCAGTAATGGTATGTGTGTCACAAAGAAAAGGAAACCCTAGCGTTATAAAGTGTAGGAGTAGTTTCCTAAAGTGGATGAGAGAATATAGGAGAGTTTCCTAGAATGGAGGAAAGTTTCCTAAAAATGGATGAGAGAATATAGGAGAGTTTCCTAAAATGGATGAGAGAATATAGGAAAGTTTCCTAGAATGGATGAGAGAATATAGGAAAGTTTCCTAAAATGGATGAGAGATTATAGGAGAGTTTCCTAAAATGGATGAGAGAATATAGGAAAGTTTCCTAAAATGGATGAGAGATTATAGGAGAGTTTCCTAGAATGGATGAGAGATTATAGGAAAGTTTCCTAAAATGGATGAGAGGATGTAGGAGAGTGTTCCTAAAATGTAGGAGAGAATGTAGGAGAGTGTCCCAAAATATAGGAGAGAATATAGGAGAGTGTCCAAGTGAAAACAAAGAAACCCTAGCGCAAATGAAACCCTAGCTGCAAGTAGACACCCTAGCCGCAAGTAGAAAACCCTAGCCGCAAGGAAAACCCTAGCAAGAGAAGGAAACCCTAGCAAGATAAGGAAACCCTAGCAGCCGTCACGTTATTGTTCTTGCTGCCCAAGCGACAACCAATTAACGAGACAGATTTGGGAGCAACGTTGAAACACCAACAAACCAGAATTTTTTTGATGCACAAACGACTCAAACGCAAGAAACAAGTTGTGGACAGAAATTATCAACAAACTAGACACAACACAAAGGAGATAACACACTAACAGATTTGTGTTCGGATGAACAGTAAAGTGAACAGTGTCGATGAACAGTGTCAGATGAACAGTAGCGGGTGAACAGTAGCGGGTGAACTAGGACAAGACTACGGATATAACGGAAGATACCTCCACCAAAGCTCTGAAGCCAACTGATACGTTCCTCGATCAACACGTTTCGAGACACGTAGCACGTTTGCCCAAGGATCTAGCGAGGACGTCCAACGCTTGGAATTGCGGGATCTAGAACCAAACGGACGACACGATTTGATTCAAGACGGTAGACGACACTCCGATGAAGGTGAATACTCCAGGGGAATAGGTCGGTAGAACAATCTAGGACAGGACGCAAGACTGCTCAAAACCCTTGCCAAAGCAAGTAAAGGGGTCGAATCTCTCTCTCAAGAAGAATCGAAAATATGCAAAACTTTATTGATAAAACGTCTACCTTTATGCTTACAAAGCAAGCCTTTATATAGGCAAAACTAATGAAACCCTAATATCGCAAGGCTAGAGGGTCGGCCACTCTTTGGACAAGGTGGGCCGACCCATGGACTCAATAAAAAAGGCCTAGTGGTTCGGCCATCCTTAGACAAAGGTGGGCCGAATCCATGGCTAACAAAAGGACTAATCTAAACTTAAGACTCCTAACACTAAGGCTTAAGGCCCTATTCGGCCAACTCACTTGGAGGCCCACTTGACTCTTCATGGCTTGGATCATGGTGTAGATAACTTGACTCTTCATGGGCTTGGATCATGGTGTAGATAACTTGATTGTCTCCTTCCAAGCCTTCAATATCTCTATGAAAGCCTTGAGTCAGGGCCGCCATCCATCTCGCTATCCGTGCACACATCACTTATTGTGTTTATTTGAATAGTTTAGGGCTTGACTTTCATATCCGGTCATTTCCTAGCTAAATGTTGTACTTGAATGCCACTAAGCCTAGTGAACGGCTTTTGGGAATGAGATTATTTTTATACGAGATGTTGGGACTGTTTTGAGGAAATAATGAAGCCATGATGGCTGGAAAATAGGTAAACACAAGGGATATGCTGCCGAAATTTTACTTGAAGGCTAGTTGGATTTACTTGTGATTTGAGCGAGGGGTTTTTGGGTTGCTTGAGTCTAGGTCTTCATGTTACCTTTTCGTTTCAAAAAATCATGTTTTGTACCCTTGCTTTAGTAATTATTTGGCGAGGCATACGACTGGTAGTCGAGCCTCACATGTGCATTCTGTATACTCGATTTTTGAAAGTGGAACCTTCAATTGTTTTCCTTGGATTATTTTAGGGTTTCTTGGTGATTAAAGCTCTCTTTTGGGAGATATCTGTACTGACCCCGGTGAGTGTTCCACTACCTGCTACCCGTTATGTGAAATATCTGAATATCTGAATACTTGATTTATGACTGTTGGAGCCAAATACTGTTTTGATAAAACGGAGGCGAGGGTGTACTTTATCACACTCGTTCTCTGGTCTGTTCATATGCCAATTTTGAACGCGTATCTGAATCTGCTATCTTTATCTGTATCTGTATCTGTTATCTGTATCTGGATCTGTATCTGTTCTGACGTCGTTTGGAAGCTTGTGTCCAACGACCTTTCTGTGACCTCTGAGCTCAACACCTGTGGCCAGTTACTCGAGTCGGGCCGGCAAGGGCCTGGTCGATTAGATAACGAACCACGGTAGTCTGTTTTGGGATCTTTGGGTATTGAGACCCTTGATTCCGGGTATACTCTGATCTGATTGGATTTCGGGCCCGGTGGGGGTATGTGAGGTGGAAGGAATCGAAGAAAGTGGAGTCTACGGTAATGGTTACTTCTGTAACGTTGACGGAGTGTCAACTATTATTTCGATCAAGTTTCGGTGACGCAAATGGGAATTTGGCTCCTGAGAGCCACCTGTATCCTTCCGATTTGAATCATTGGTTTCTTTACTTTACATCTGGCATGTGTTCCTGATTTATTAAATGTGCAATGCCATGAGTTTACTGCTATATGTCTGGTACCTCATTGAGCGCAAGCTCACCCCTTTCTGTTCCTTTTTGTTTTCCTTACAGGAAAATAAATACTTTTGGACTGGATTGACAATTGGCTGCCAAATTGAGCTAGTTGAACATATCTTTTGTATAACTCATGTATTGAAACCCTAAATGTACTTTTGGGACCGTTTTCCTTTTGATTTGGCAAACCAGACATGTATCCACTTTTGAATACTTTTGTATGCCACTTTGGCTTGTAAATGCTAAATTTCAAGATGTGAATGTTTGCTTGATATTTGGTTGGGTTCTGACGGGTCGGTTACTATTCATAGCCGACTTCGGTTTCATTTTTTTTTTATTTTTACATTTTGATTTGTTTAACCGCGTTGGTAAGTTCCGGAATGTATTAGCTCGTTCTATACCGAACCGTTAGTCCTGGCGAGAGCTGGGCAGGCAGTCCGCTAACCCCTTTGGTTCGCCTTAGGGGGAGGTGGGGCTGTCACACTAAGGACATGAACGACCCCAAAACCCTTCTCTTCTACCCAAAAACCTTACCTACAATGATTTGCCAACTTCAAAACTAAAGTGGAAAATGAAAGTAAGAACTGTTCTAAGAAAACAGAATTTTCTAGTTTTGTGAAACACTATTTGAAAAATCGTATCTCAAGATTCTTAAATCCAAAATTGATAAACTTTATACCATCGTAAAATAGACACAAAGGGTTACAATTTTCCAGAAGACACGTTTGTAAGATTCAGTCCACAAGTTAGTCAAATTCGAGTCTCAAGTTGCTGCTTCATCCAGAAAAAGACAGAACAGGTTTGCAATTTCAGTCAACTTTGAAAAATCACAGATATTCAAGAAAATTGAGAAAAAGGCTGAAATTTTCACGGTTGATACTCTGACTCTAATTTCCAACGCAACAAATGGAACTCAATTCCAACTTTTCCATATCAAGTTATAACAGATTTCCCGAGACTGCATAGGAGTTCCTGCGGAAAATTTCGACAGCATTTCCCTTTGTTTTTCTTTACTTTTCCATCCAAAAATCAACACCCAATTTCATCTCAATTCAGCCACAATTTCACATATAAATCACAAGCTATTAAACACACCTAATTAGGGTCACAACACCCTTCAATTTAAGCCAAGGGATAGCTCCAAAAACCAATCACAATCAAGCTCCTCATCCATCATAAATAGTTTCCTTACTCAAGTCCAAGCCCTAGATCATGAATATCATGTCAAGCAAAGGAAATTCTATAATCATCAAGTTCCACTCACCTTTTGGTATTTTAATCATAATTGAAGCTACACTTATCGGATTGGGGTACATTTTATGGCATTTCGAAGCTAAGACAAAGAGCTACATTTCTTATGAAGACATCAACACCCAATTCATGCAAATTTAAGGTCAAAATGTGAAATCTCAGAGAAAACAGAAAGCTGCCTGTGAAATAGGGCTTTTGGCAGTCAGGGGTATTTTAGTCATTTCATATGCTACAGTGCTCCGATTGAACTGAAATTTTACAGACAGATTGTGACGCCCCACATCTCCCTAAGGCGGACCAAAGGGTATCCGCGGACGCCTGCCCAGCTCGCGCCAGGACTCAAGCAATTCCATTCCATTCAATTTCAAACCGAACTAATCACTTCGATGAGAACAACATGAATACAATAATGCGGAAGCGTTCAAGCTTAATAAGTCACTCAATGTATAACCAGTACATCGGGTAATCATGAAACGACTTAAATTCAAAGTACACATCAGGGCCCAAACTTTTCAAGTTTACAATTTCCAAAAGTACAACCCAAACCAGGGCCTAGTCAAAATATATATAACAGGAGTCTTAGCAAAATTACAACGGATGGTTTCTCCATATTTCTCCAAGAGTCGGTCCTGTTAAGGAAAACAAAACTATAGGGTGAGCTAAACGCTCGTGAGGCCAAGAACACACAAGCAAGCACTTAGTCAAATAACAAACCCAAACTTAATAAATAAAGCCATGTCTTTTAATAATCAATCATTCAAACAGGAAAAGTAATCAGAAACAATTCAAGGATATAGTAGCTCTCAGGAGCTAAGTTCCACTCGATCTGCCGATGTCATTCGTATACCTTCCCGCATTGACCCTCCTGTCAACCGGGTCGGTATTTCCATTTCCGTAGATCACCACTTACTTTCCTCCGTCCACCGTACACCCCAAGGGCCCACAAGTCTATTATTAGGCGATACTTTACGAGTATGCCAAGCAAGACCTCTTATTAGGTCGAGCTTATGTGTATCTCATGGCTCGCCCCAGTCCCCGACCAAGCCCATTACCGGCTCGAGTCTAAGGTTGGCCTATGAGTTTGGGCGTCCCCCATTCATTTGAAGGTCGAGGAGGTTCACTCCAACGACACAAGCATTCATGACATAACATTGCATTTCATTCATTCATTCAATACATTCCATTCATTCATTTGAAATTAGAACGAGTGCGATAAAGTACGCACCCGCCCTTAATTTTAAAACTTTCAACAAATACCACAATTAAACAAGTATCAAAATTCACACACTTGACACTCACCGAGCAATTCAATAAGAATTATTTTCTGGGAGTTCAAGTGTCCACGGTGAGATCCTCTTGAAGGTCTCCTTGTGCGCCTGGCAATTAACAGTGGATAATCACACAATTAATCCACTTATCAAGAAGATTGTACACTAGTACAATCTAAGGATTATTTTGCAAAAAGGAACCTCAATTACACGTAAATCGAGGTTCAACTTGCCTTTTATTATGTACAATAATATTTGAGTTTTTATCTTGAAAATCGTAAGCAAAACGTTTAAGAATATCAAAAGAACAAAGAGTTTTTGAAAAACTCTATTTCTTTGGAATTGGAAAATTTTTTCAGTTTTATGATGAATCTTTGAAAAATCATAACTCGCTCGGTATAAGTCGAGAATTGGAAAACTTTATACCGTTGGAAACCTCTTAGAGAGTACTATAAGTTCCTAGAAGACACTTTTCCATGAATCGAAGTGAAAAGCGGTCAAAAATGAGCTTGAAAACGCAGGGTTGGTTTTCATGGCAGAATTAAGTTGGATTTCGGCCAACTTTGGAAATTCGGCACGATTCACACGTTGCAAACCGGCCTCTGAAATTTGCAGCTCAATTAGTGTTACAAGGGAGGTTTATAACAAAACAAGCGGATCAAGAATCGGAGTTTCGAGTACCGAGATACGGTAGCCCGAAGTTGAGCAAATTCAAGACTGGATGAGAATTTTCCAGATTTGAACCTCCAACATGAGGAATTTAATTGGGTATCGAAACGAACTTGGATTGGTACCAAAATTGGCAGTATTTCAATACTATATGGAAAGTATCTCTCTATCGAATTTCGAGGAAAAATACCTTCGGCAAGGTAGTTAATTAGCCCACCAAAGTTCAAGAAAAATCCTAAGGCAATCTGCCTTTGACTTGCATTTCCCAATTTCCAATCGTCTAACCAAGAAAGTTATCCAACCATGGTTCATTTGTGAAATAAGGGTCTAAGATACACCCATAATATCTTTGGTAAGTGTTTAATATCAAAAACATCAACTAACAAGTTCACTCCAAGATTTGGTTCCAAACCAGTCCAAACATTAGGGTTTTCCAAAACAGAGCAGTCCACTTGTTTCAGTCACAACTCAGTCAATATAGCTCGAAATTGAGCATGGCTTACGCCGTTGGAAAATACATTCATAGGACTAAAATATCACAGAAGAAATCATTTCCAAATTCGGCACCCATCTGGTTCAAATTCGGGCATCAAGTTGCTGCCTGAACACTTCATTCCAGACGAACAGAGCAACAGGACAGCGAACTTAAAACATTTGGTTCGGCTTGCTCACAAAGAATCAGAACGTGCATTATATACCAAATTAAAGCTAGGAATGTCTAGTTTCAAACGCCACCGACGGCACATGATTTCGACATCCGAGGACAGAGTTATAGCCAAAATACTACTGCTGGTCAGGGCATACGCGAATCAGTTTTCCAGATTTGCTGGTTTCTAAAAAAAATTCATTTGCCCATTCAAACCTCATTATTTTTGGATGAAATTTTCCACACATCTAATACATCCTACAAACATCCAATTCAAGCCATTAAACCATTAAAAACTGGCCTTAAAATGGCCGAATAAAACAGGGGTAGAATCGGAAGTTTTTTGCTTCTTGCACCCAATGAAGTTCCTACTAATTACCCACCACTAATGCATCATTATAATCACTAAACCAACAATATAATCACCATTAATTATCACATCAGCAACAACAACCCAAGTGTGGGAATTCCAAGAGCCCACAATCACATTTTTACACCATAATCAAGTAACTAAGTGCATGCATGAGCTTAATCTTGTCATATAATCTCCATAAGATAAGAATCCAAGGGTTGATCATTACCTACTCCTTTGGTTTGCAAGGTCAGAATTTTCGGCCCTCTTGAAGCTCCAAGAAACCGTGAAAGCTCCCCTCCTCCTTAGCTAGATATAATCTCCAAGAGGTTTGCTAAGTGGTCTCCAAGTTGGGTGTGATTTGGAGGTGATTTGGGTGAGATTAGTGTGCAGAAATTTTAGAACAAGGAGTTAGAGAGAGGGAGTGTTTTGGCCGGCCATGAGGGGAGAGAAGAGAGAGTGTGATTGATCTAAGTTAGCTTCCAAGAGAAGGTGCAATGTGTGGTGCAAAATCACCCAAAAGTCAACTCTCATTAGGGGCCGTTTGGTGCGATTACGGCTCGATTTTTCGCGCGTTTGGTTCACTAGTGCACTAAACCTCCAAGGCATATATATTCATGTAAATATTATTCACTCTTATTTGTCCCGGAATAAGGGTCTAAAGTCCCTCAAATGAAGTCGCGCGTGTGAAAACGCGTACCGTCAATTTTACCGCTATAACGCGAAACTTTCGAAAAATTCTTATAACGATTGCACTACTAACTATCACTTGAATATTTATTCATAAAATTACCTATTTTAGGACCATAGTACAAGTCTCCAATATTCCAAGCTTATTGTGCTACTACGCGGATAAAATCTCCAAGTACTAATCACTATTTTTACTAAACGCGCTCTAGGAAATTAATTTTCGAAACGAATCATTTTAAAAATATAACGAAGTTATATTACCACTTATTTAGGTCTAATAAGACTAGAAAATATTCCTTGGAAATAAAAATCCAATTAAATAATTTATTAAGCCATAAATTAGGCATAAAATAATAGTTTTTACGAGTCTTCACATCCTCTCCCCCTTAAGAAAATTTCGTCCTCGAAATTTACCTTGGTTGATGAACAAGTTTGGATACTTCTCTCTGATTGTCTCTTCAACTTCCCATGTTGCTTCCTCTATTCCATGGTTCTTCCATAGAACTTTCACTAGTGGTATCTGCTTGTTCCTCAGTTCCTTCACCTTTCGATCCAAAAGTTTTACCGGTCTCTCCTCGTAGGTCAGGGTTTCATCGATCTCAATACTCTCCGGTTGTAAAACATGAGAGGGGTCTGGATGATATTTCTTAAGCATGGACACATGAAACACGTTATGAATACGAGATAAGCTCGGTGGTAATTCCAGCTTATAGGCTACATTCCCAACTCGCTGAATAATCTTATATGGCCCTACAAACCTTGGTTGTAGTTTCTTCCCTTTTCCGGACATCAAACTTGCTTTTAAAGGCGTAATCTTGAGAAATACCATATCTCCAACATTGAACTCCAAATCCTTCCTCCGATTGTCGGCATAACTTTTTTGTCTACTCTGAGCGGTCTGAATTCTTTGCCGTACCAATTTCACCTTTTCATTAGCCTCCTCAATCCAAGATACAGTAGTCGTGTCTAAGATCTTCCGTTCACCTACTTCGTCCCAACAAATTGGGGATCTACACTTCCGACCATACAGTGCCTCATACGGAGCCATCTGAATAGAAGAGTGGAAACTATTGTTATAGGCAAATTCCACTAAAGTCAAAAAACTTACTCCAATTCTCTCCAAAATCCAGTACACAAGTCCTCAACATGTCCTCAAGAGTTTGAATTGTTCTTTCAGATTGTCCATCAGTCTGGGGATGATAGGTGGTACTAAAGTTCAACTTAGTCCCCAACACTTCTTGCATCTTTTGCCAAAACCTCGAAACAAATCTTGGATCCCTATCCGACACAATACTCACAGGTATACCATGTAGTCTAATGATCTCATCCAAGTATAATCTGGCCAACTTCTCCAATGGATATTTCATATTAATCGGCAGAAAATGAGCCGATTTAGTCAATCTATCCACTATCACCCAAATGGCATCATGGCCTCTCTGTGTCCTTGGTAAGCCTGATACAAAATCCATGGTAATATTTTCCCATTTCCACTCAGGTATTTCTAGAGGTTGCAAAAGCCCAGATGGTTTCTGATGTTCGGCTTTAACCTGTTGACAAACCAAGCATGTCTGAACAAATTGGGCAATTTCCTTCTTCATATTTTTCCACCAATATAGACTTTTCAAGTCTTGGTACATTTTATTTCCTCCTGGATGTACTGTAAACCTTGATCGGTGTGCCTCTTCCAAAATTTCTTTTCTAAGCTCTTCATCCTTTGGCATAACCACCCGATTTCGAAATCTCAATATTCCATCTGATCCCAAAGTGAAATCGGTCTGGTCTCCCATCTTGACTTTCTCCACCAATTTCTGCATTTCAGGGTCCTTTTCCTGAGATTCCTTAATACGTTCCAATAGAGTGGAGGTTATCACAATATTCCCCAAAATCACTTTCCTTGGTTCTAATCGAGGATTCCAATAACTAACTTCCTCCAACAATCGAAATTCCTTAACCATCAATCCAGCCATTTGTACCTGACGGCTCAAAGCATCGGCCACTACATTGGCCTTCCCAGGATGGTACTTAATAATGCAGTCATAATCTTCCAGAAATTCCATCCATCTACGTTGCCTCAAATTCAGCTCCTTCTGAGAAAATAAGTACTTAAGGCTTTTGTGATCTGTAAAAACCTCAAATGTCACTCCGTATAAATAGTGTCTCCATTTCTTCAAAGCAAAGACTACAGCCGCTAACTCCAAATCATGGGTCGGATAGTTTCCTTCATGCGGCTTCAATTTTCTAGAGGCGTAAGCTATCACTTTATCATTTTGCATCAAAACACATCCCAAACCTTCCTTAGATGCATCTGTGTAAACCACAAAACTATCATGTCCATTTGGTAGAGCTAGAACAGGCGCTCTAGTCAACCGTCTTTTCAACTCCTGAAAACTTCCTTCACACTTAGAACTCCAAATAAACTTTCCATTTTTCTTGGTCAACTCAGTCATAGGTCCAGCGATTTTCGAAAAATCCTGGATGAATCTCCGGTAATACCCTGCCAATCCTATAAAACTCCGAACTTCCGTTGGGTTTTCCGGTCGTTTCCATTTCGAAACAGCCTCCACTTTAGCTGGATCCACTTTAATCCCATCTTTAGAAATTATATGCCCTAGGAAAGTCACTTCCTTTAGCCAGAATTCACACTTGCTAAACTTAGCATATAGCTGATGTTCCCTCAAGATTTGTAAAACAATTCTCAAATGTTTCTCATGATCTTTCACATTCTTAGAATACACCAAGATGTCATCAATGAAGATCACCACAAATTGATCCAAGTAAGGCTTAAAAACCCTATGCATTAAATCCATGAAAGCGGCAGGTGCATTGGTTAACCCAAAAGGCATTACTGCAAACTCGAAGTGCCCATACCTCGAGTTAAAAGCAGTCTTAGGTATATCCCTCTCCAAAATCCTCAATTGATAGTAACCTTGCCTTAGATCCAACTTTGAAAATACTACCGCCCCTTGCAGTTGGTCAAACAGTTCGTCAATGTGGGGTAGTGGGTATTTATTCTTAACCGTAGCATCATTTAAGCCTCGATAATCTATACATAACCTCAAACTCCCATCTTTCTTCTTTACAAACAAAACTGGGGCTCCCCACGGGGAATCACTCTCTCGAATAAAACCCCGTTCCAACAAATCCTGTAATTGTAACTTCAACTCTTTCAACTCAGCTGGAGCCATCCTATATGGTGTCCTTGATATAGGTGCTGTTCCCGGAGCTAAATCAATTTTAAAAGCTATTTCCCGTTCCGGGGGTAAAGACTCCAATTCTTCAGGAAAAACATCAGAAAATTCTTTCACTACCGGTGTGTCCTCCAGATTCACCTTATCGTTAGGGGTATTAATAAGAAAAGCCAAATACCCTTGAGCTCCTTTACTTAACAACTTTCTAGCCCGAATTCCCGAAATAAGGGCAGACGAGGCTAACTTACCCCTCACATCCAATTTCAAGGTTGCCTCTCCTGGAATACACAATTCTACAATTTTCGTCCTACAATTCAGTTGGGCATTATAACGGGCTAACCAATCCATCCCTAGGATCACATCATATCCTTTAATCGCTAAGCCTATCAAATCGGCCAGCAATTTTCTTTCGTTCACGCAGATTTCACTATCCTTATACACCAGATTAGCAATTAAACTTTTGTCCCCAGTGGGTGTTTTAACCTCCAAGTCATATGGTAACTTAATAGGTTTCAAGTCTATTCCACTCATGAAATCAGGGTTTACAAAAGAGTGTGTTGCACCCGGATCAATTAAAACCCTAGCTAGGCGGTGAAAGATTGGAATTGTACCTTCGACCACTTCGGTCGCCTCTGGAGCTTGTGGATAGTCCAATGCGTAGACCCTAGCCGGTACCTTCGGTCGACTCCCTCCGGCACTGGTCTGCTTAGAGGTCGATTTTTCAGGCCTCTGCAGGCTTCCCCCTGCCTTTGACGATTTCGGACAATTTGCGATTTGATGCTCAGTGCTTCCACACAGTAAGCATTTTCCCAACTTTCTCCAGCAATCATTCTCAGAGTGGTTGGGTTTACCACAATACCCACAAGTAACTTGAGGGGTCACAGTCGATCCAACAGATGGTGTTCCCCTAGCTTGAGTCATCCCGCTACGACCTCCCCTCGATATAGCTCCCCTAGAAGCTCCAGTAGTTCTCGTTCCTCCTTCTCCTCTTCCCTTTTTAGAAGGGTGTACAAACTTACTGGTCTGCCCAGAAGTGCGACTAGGGAAATTCCTTTTTCTATTGTGGAAATCCCTCACTTGAGATCTTGCATTCTCAACCCTTTGCGCTTTCTCTAAAGCCTCAGTAAAAGTAGAGATTTGGGCTGCAGCCAGGCCCTCCTGAAGTTCCACATTAAGCCCCTGTATGAACCTTCTAATCCTCCTCCGTTCATCGGCTACTAACTCAGGAGCATATTTGGAAAGTTTAGTGAACTTCCCTTCATACTCTGCTACAGTAAGGGTTCCTTGTTTCAACTTAATAAATTCGTCCTCCCTTTTCTCTTGGATCAAGGGCGGAAGAAACTTTTCGTTAAACTCCCTTGTGAAATTCTCCCAAGTCCAAGGGGTTCGAGCTCTTTCCCATTTTCCTTTCATTAAATCCCACCAAGCACGGGCCATTCCCTCAAATTGAAAAGCAGCAAAGTTCACTCGCCTATCCTCAGTGTAGTCTAGTGCGGCGAATATATTGGTCATCCTTTCTAACCAATTCTCCGCTATCTCGGGGTCAGGTTCACCCATAAACTTAGGCGGGTTAAACTTTAGGAATCTTTCCAAGGCTCTATCCTCTCCTCTATCCTGGCCCCCAGGCTGGTTAAATGGTCCAGGACCCTGTCTCTCCGCTAGACGTTCTAGGATATCAGTCATCCTATTGATGGCAGTAGCCACTTGGTTACCCTCAACGTTTTCCTGTCCCTGGGTCGGTCCAGTTGCCGATCCCTGGTCACCCCCCTGAGGTTGGGCCTGTCTAGACGTTCGCCCACGGCCTCGACCACTTCTTAATCCTTCCATTAGTCTAGACGTGCCTAGTGCAAGAAATAAATTAATTTAAGCAGAAAACAAGAATTATATCGAATTTAGAACTAACCAAGAAAGCATTGAAATTAACAATAATTTACATTCATAAGCATGTCAAGTTTGTACAATTAGCAAGTTAGGGGCAATTCACAAAATATAGCACACAGGTGCTCAAAAGTATACTTTTAGTCACAGAAGACTAAAGTAAGAACAAGTGCCCAAAAGTAGGCCATACAAGCATGCAAAATACAATGGCCTCAGCACTCGCGTCACCCTAACTAGTCCTAACTGTACCAGTCAAAAGTCAAAAGAGGTCAACGACCAAGATCCTAGTCCATAGCAGGGCTATCAGGAGGAACCTCCTCCTCGGGATCCTCCTCCGGATCCTCCTCCTCCTCATCAGGAATCACCTCAGCAGCGTCCTCAACCAAACTAGTCGCATCAGCCAGAATCTCGAAAGCCCGGTTACGGACATCACGTCCTAACCTAGTAAGTCGAGCCCTAGTATCCTGAAGCTCCTGGTTAACCACTGCAGATGTGGCTACCTCACCCTCTAGCACCTCCTCGAGGTCGGCAATCCGCTCACCCTGAGCGCCGACCATCTGCCTAAGCTCGTCTACCTCAGCCTGTAAAGCGCGGTTGGTATCCACCAACTGACGACGCTCGTCGTCCATAGCATGCACTACATGACTCGGGTAGGCGTAAGTCAACCTACACGGACATCGAGGGTATCTATCATACGGTGAGTAGCGTACTCGAGCCCCTCCTACTCGAGCTCGGTAGAAGATAGTCCTAAGAGGCTCATAATGACCATTCGCATGGCCATTCCCGTTAGCTGCCGGGGCTCCGTTTCCGTCAGCCATCCCTGCAAAATAATAACAATAATAATATTTTTCAGGTTAGAAACTTAAATTACTACTCAGTTCCAATATCCTGCAATGCATGCCTATCTTAATCGTTGGTTCACCCCAATCGTCACCTGAGGTAGGACTAACTTAGTTGCTAGCTCGCCTCAAGTATCACTTAGGGTAGGATTAAATCATCCCGTATCGAGTCTTAAAGGTAGAGTATCTAATATGTCTCCCATATAGACCTCTAACCTAGCGCTTTGATACCAACTGTGACGCCCCACATCTCCCTAAGGCGGACCAAAGGGTATCCGCAGACGCCTGCCCAGCTCGCGCCAGGACTCAAGCAATTCCATTCCATTCAATTTCAAACCGAACTAATCACTTCGATGAGAACAACATGAATACAATAATGTGGAAGCGTTCAAGCTTAATAAGTCACTCAATGTATAACCAGTACATCGGGTAATCATGAAACGACTTAAATTCAAAGTACACATCAGGGCCCAAACTTTTCAAGTTTACAATTTCCAAAAGTACAACCCAAACCAGGGCCTAGTCAAAATATATATAACAGGAGTCTTAGCAAAATTACAACGGATGGTTTCTCCATATTTCTCCAAGAGTCGGTCCTGTTAAGGAAAACAAAACTATAGGGTGAGCTAAACGCTCGTGAGGCCAAGAACACACAAGCAAGCACTTAGTCAAATAACAAACCCAAACTTAATAAATAAAGCCATGTCTTTTAATAATCAATCATTCAAACAGGAAAAGTAATCAGAAACAATTCAAGGATATAGTAGCTCTCAGGAGCTAAGTTCCACTCGATCAGCCGATGTCATTCGTATACCTTCCCGTATTGACCCTCCTGTCAACCGGGTCGGTATTTCCATTTCCGTAGATCACCACTTACTTTCCTCCGTCCACCGTACACCCCAAGGGCCCACAAGTCTATTATTAGGCGATACTTTACGAGTATGCCAAGCAAGACCTCTTATTAGGTCGAGCTTATGTGTATCTCATGGCTCGCCCCAGTCCCCGACCAAGCCCATTACCGGCTCGAGTCTAAGGTTGGCCTATGAGTTTGGGCGTCCCCCATTCATTTGAAGGTCGAGGAGGTTCACTCCAACGACACAAGCATTCATGACATAACATTGCATTTCATTCATTCATTCAATACATTCCATTCATTCATTTGAAATTAGAACGAGTGCGATAAAGTACGCACCCGCCCTTAATTTTAAAACTTTCAACAAATACCACAATTAAACAAGTATCAAAATTCACACACTTGACACTCACCGAGCAATTCAATAAGAATTATTTTCTGGGAGTTCAAGTGTCCACGGTGAGATCCTCTTGAAGGTCTCCTTGTGCGCCTGGCAATTAACAGTGGATAATCACACAATTAATCCACTTATCAAGAAGATTGTACACTAGTACAATCTAAGGATTATTTTGCAAAAAGGAACCTCAATTACACGTAAATCGAGGTTCAACTTGCCTTTTATTATGTACAATAATATTTGAGTTTTTATCTTGAAAATCGTAAGCAAAACGTTTAAGAATATCAAAAGAACAAAGAGTTTTTGAAAAACTCTATTTCTTTGGAATTGGAAAATTTTTTCAGTTTTATGATGAATCTTTGAAAAATCATAACTCGCTCGGTATAAGTCGAGAATTGGAAAACTTTATACCGTTGGAAACCTCTTAGAGAGTACTATAAGTTCCTAGAAGACACTTTTCCATGAATCGAAGTGAAAAGTGGTCAAAAATGAGCTTGAAAACGCAGGGTTGGTTTTCATGGCAGAATTAAGTTGGATTTCGGCCAACTTTGGAAATTCGGCACGATTCACACGTTGCAAACCGGCCTCTGAAATTTGCAGCTCAATTAGTGTTACAAGGGAGGTTTATAACAAAACAAGCGGATCAAGAATCGGAGTTTCGAGTACCGAGATACGGTAGCCCGAAGTTGAGCAAATTCAAGACTGGATGAGAATTTTCCAGATTTGAACCTCCAACATGAGGAATTTAATTGGGTATCGAAACGAACTTGGATTGGTACCAAAATTGGCAGTATTTCAATACTATATGAAAAGTATCTCTCTATCGAATTTCGAGGAAAAATACCTTCGGCAAGGTAGTTAATTAGCCCACCAAAGTTCAAGAAAAATCCTAAGGCAATCTGCCTTTGACTTGCATTTCCCAATTTCCAATCGTCTAACCAAGAAAGTTATCCAACCATGGTTCATTTGTGAAATAAGGGTCTAAGATACACCCATAATATCTTTGGTAAGTGTTTAATATCAAAAACATCAACTAACAAATTCACTCCAAGATTTGGTTCCAAACCAGTCCAAACATTATGGTTTTCCAAAACAGAGCAGTCCACTTGTTTCAGTCACAAATCAGTCAATATAGCTTGAGCATGGATTACGCCGTTGGAAATTACATTCATAGGACTAAAATATCACAGAAGAAATCATTTCCAAATTCGGCACCCAACTGGTTCAAATTCGGGCATCAAGTTGCTGCCTGACCATTTCATTCCAGACGAACAGAGCAACAGGACAGCGAACTTAAAACATTTGGTTCGGCTTGCTCACAAAGAATCAGAACGTGCATTATATACCAAACTAAAGCTAGGAATGTCTAGTTTCAAACGCCACCGACGGCACATGATTTCGACATCCGAGGACAGAGTTATAGCCAAAATACTACTGCTGGTCAGGGCATACGCGAATCAGTTTTCCAGATTTGCTGGTTTCTAAAAAAAATTCATTTGCCCATTCAAACCTCATTATTTTTGGATGAAATTTTCCACACATCTAATACATCCTACAAACATCCAATTCAAGCCATTAAACCATTAAAAACTGGCCTTAAAATGGCCGAATAAAACAGGGGTAGAATCGGAAGTTTTTTGCTTCTTGCACCCAATGAAGTTCCTACTAATTACCCACCACTAATGCATCATTATAATCACTAAACCAACAATATAATCACCATTAATTATCACATCAGCAACAACAACCCAAGTGTGGGAATTCCAAGAGCCCACAATCACATTTTTACACCATAATCAAGTAACTAAGTGCATGCATGAGCTTAATCTTGTCATATAATCTCCATAAGATAAGAATCCAAGGGTTGATCATTACCTACTCCTTTGGTTTGCAAGGTCAGAATTTTCGGCCCTCTTGAAGCTCCAAGAAACCGTGAAAGCTCCCCTCCTCCTTAGCTAGATATAATCTCCAAGAGGTTTGCTAAGTGGTCTCCAAGTTGGGTGTGATTTGGAGGTGATTTGGGTGAGATTAGTGTGCAGAAATTTTAGAACAAGGAGTTAGAGAGAGGGAGTGTTTTGGCCGGCCATGAGGGGAGAGAAGAGAGAGTGTGATTGATCTAAGTTAGCTTCCAAGAGAAGGTGCAATGTGTGGTGCAAAATCACCCAAAAGTCAACTCTCATTAGGGGCCGTTTGGTGCGATTACGGCTCGATTTTTCGCGCGTTTGGTTCACTAGTGCACTAAACCTCCAAGGCATATATATTCATGTAAATATTATTCACTCTTATTTGTCCCGGAATAAGGGTCTAAAGTCCCTCAAATGAAGTCGCGCGTGTGAAAACGCGTACCGTCAATTTTACCGCTATAACGCGAAACTTTCGAAAAATTCTTATAACGATTGCACTACTAACTATCACTTGAATATTTATTCATAAAATTACCTATTTTAGGACCATAGTACAAGTCTCCAATATTCCAAGCTTATTGTGCTACTACGCGGATAAAATCTCCAAGTACTAATCACTATTTTTACTAAACGCGCTCTAGGAAATTAATTTTTGAAACGAATCATTTTAAAAATATAACGAAGTTATATTACCACTTATTTAGGTCTAATAAGACTAGAAAATATTCCTTGGAAATAAAAATCCAATTAAATAATTTATTAAGCCATAAATTAGGCATAAAATAATAGTTTTTACGAGTCTTCACACAGATAGTTACTCCATTCCCTACAACTTTCATGTTTTGAGCAAGACCTGATTCAGCCTCTATCATGGACGAATATGTAGGTAAGAAACAGGGCAGATTCATCATCAAAACTGGAAATTCCTTTAGGCAAGTTAAACTAGCTTATAAAACTTCAATATTTCACATAACAAGGCTGATGCGGTTGAGCACGAGACCTATGATGCTCCAGTAGACCCTGTAAAGGTGCTCCAAGGCCCAATGACACGAGCATGAGGTAAGAGATTCAAGGAATCGCTTCAAGCCTTGGTTCATGCCGTCCAAGCCCAAGAGAAACCGCCCATTGAAGGGATTGAGTTGGAAGATCCTTGCAAGACGACTAAAGTGTTGCTTACAATTGAAGATGCTCTCCGCTGAGTTCCTTGTTATTTTTCCAGTTTATTAGGTCTTCGTCACGGCTATAAATAGCCTCAAGTCGGATGTTACATTCAGTTTTTGAGATTATTGAATAAAATTTTCAGAATTTCATCCATTCCTTGTGGCAAAAATCCCTTAGCTTGAGAAAGCTAAGTTGAACATCCTATAGTTGATCCTAGGTTGCTCTTGACTTATCAATCAAGCACACACACTTGATTGTGGCGTCCTCTACCGTTGAATCTGTTCTTGAGTGGTCCAAGTTCGAGTTCAACTCCATCAAATCATCGACGTGTTCCTCTAGATCCGAAGTAGCTTCCGCGTCTCGCATCAGTTAGAGTTTTAGGAAAGTAGTTAATTGCTTCTAAATTTGTTTAGAAAATTGTGTCAAGTTTAGAAGCCAAGTCAAATAAGGAAACTTGTATTGTTTCCAACTTAGATTAGGTTTCAGAGTCTTGTAAGGCTATAAATAGCCAACTTTATTTAACTATTGAGGAATATGATGTTGAAGATGAATTAATAAAAAGAGAGTTGTCTCCTTTTATGGAGTTCCTTGATGGAACTTGAGTTTCTTCTTGAACTGTATCAAGTATTTAGTTTGGATACTTGTGGTGTTCAAGGCAAGATGATCACATCATCTTGTTCTTTCAAGCCAATAACCAATCGACTAGGTTTCTAGAGACGGGTTCTCTTTAGGTCTAACAAGGTAGTTATTGTTTCGTAACCTAATCAAGATAGATCCTTCTGTTGCCCGATCAACTTGGTTCTTCAGGACAGGTTCTTGCTGGGTCGAGTTCGTATCATATGGTATCAGAGTTTCGGCTCTTGCAGGTTAATATCCTTTACTTTTTTTTTTGTTTTTCTACCAAAACCCTAGCCACCTTTTCATTTAAAGAAGAAACAAAAAAAAATTTTATTCTTTTTTTTATTTTATCGCTTGAGTCTAACTTACTTGATTTGATCGAGGTTTGAATTTCTTGGTGTGATTACGTTCTTGAAAACAGATTTTTTCAAGGTTCAACTCCATTAAATTTCTTCCAAATAAGTCATAACCTTGTTTCGAGTTGTCAAAAGCAAAAAAAAAAAAAAAAAAAAAGGACTGTTCACGAAGGTACTGTGTCATCTGTACTGTTTATGACTGTAGCAGTACTGTTCATCCACGCTACTGTAGCAGTCACTGTTCTTGCTTGTTTTCCATACCTTGTGCTTGTTTCTTATTGTTCTTGCTTCTTGTAGTTGGCTTGGTAATTTCTTGAAGTTCTTGGATTGCATAGTGGGTTCTTGAAAAAAAATCTTGATACTTTGAAAACCCTAAAAGTCATCCTCTTGAATCTTGAAGTGCGGCTACCTTGTTTTCTTGAATTAGCAAGTTAAAAATAAAGGGAAGAAAGAAGGAAAAAAAAAAGGCAGCCTTGCTGATATGAACGTCGCCAACCTTGTGACGAAACCCGTAAAAGATTAGTTTCAGGATCGACAAGAGGACACCAAGTTTGGAGCGGATGACCTCAACCCATTAATCATGTGGTTAACGAACCTTGGTATAATAGTAGAAGACGCCACAACCTAGTGCGATTCTAGATTGATAAGTCACGAACACCTAGAGAAATTCTGAGGTATTCAAGAAGCCTTGGAGAAACCAAGAAAACTCTCAAAATCTGATTTATTGATTGAATGCCTAAAACCGTTGGAAGTGTGGGCTATTTATAGCCTTACATAGAGATGAAAAACTAAATAATGTGGAACTAGTCCAGAATTGTGGGCTTGACTAAGACTAAGAATTGTAGGCTCGACTATTTCCATAAGACTAAGAATTGTGAGCTTGACCGAACCTTATGTGGTCATTCCTTAGGTAAATAAAGCAAGGCTACAGACCATTAAGCCCTTATTACAATGACTTAACTAAAACAGCAAATGTGACTAGAGAAGGGTCACACATGGTTCTCTTTGACGTACACCACATGGATGACCTTCATTCCTTCATGCTCAAGTCCCTCAATGACCTTGGGGACAATTTCTTGGCCTTGTATCTCACGAACAAGCCCTTGGAGTTCCTCCTTCATCTTCTTAGCTCGTGCTCGAGTCACGGGTCTTAGGGGAACTCGAATAGTTCGCAATGGTGTCTCTTGGTTCGTATCATCCCCCTCATCTTGAAAAGGATTTGTCCTCAAATCAGTTTCATCGTTTGCAAGAAAAAGAGATAGATCAGAGACATTGAAGCGCTCACATTGTACTCACCGAGTAGGTCCAGTTTATAAGCATTGTCATTGATGTGCTTGATGACTTGAAATGGCCCATCTCCTCGGGGAAATAATGTATTGCGCCTTTGGACTGGAAACCTTTCCTTGCGTAGATGTAACCACACCCAGTCATCAGGTTCAAACACGACGCGTTGGCGTCCCTTCTGAACCCGTTGAGCAACTTGGTCCATCCTTCGCTCAATGTTTAGGCGTACCTGCTCGTGTAATTTCTTGACAAAATCTGTTCATTTAGCACCATCCATGTTAATGTACTCAGAAGAAGGTAAAGGTAATAAGTCTAGTGGTGTTAGAGAGTTAAAACCATAGACTATTTCAAATGGTGAAAAATGAGTAGAACTATGCACCGTGTGATTGTATGCAAACTCAACATGGGGTAAACACTCTTCCCAGGTTCTAATATTTTTTCTAATGACGGCACGCAAGAGTGTAGATAGTGTACGATTGACAACCTCAATTTGGCAATCAGTTTGTGGGTGACTAGTAGTAGAAAATAGCAATTTGGTACCCAATTTTTCCCACAAAATTTTCCAAAAGTAACTCAAAAATTTGACATCCCTATCAGAGACAATTGTCCTAGGCATGCCATGCAATCTAATGATTTTTTTGAAAAACAAATCAGCAATGTGCGATGCATCATCTGTTTTGTGACATGGTATAAAATGTGCCATTTTTGAAAATCTGTCAACAACAACAAAGATGCTATCATTTCCCCTCTTTGACCTAGGCAACCCTAAAACAAAATCCATGGAAATGTCGGTCCAAGGTTGTTCATAGGGTTGAAGTTTAGACTTAGCTTTGTGGCAAGTGATGCATTTAGCAACCATTCGCTCCACATCTCACTTCATCCTTGGCCAGTGGAAGTGCTCTTGAAGGATAGCTAAGGTTTTAGCCATGCCAAAATGTCCCATCAAGCCACCTCCATATGCTTCCCTAACAAGTAAAGAGCGAATAGAGCAGTTAGGTATACACAGTTGATTGAGATAGAAAAGAAATCCATCAAGGATGTAGAATTTACCTTGAGTTGTGAACCACAAGACTCATAAATACCTGAGAAATCTGGGTCATTGGTGTATAACTCTTTAAATAATTCAAATTCTGACAACCTTGCATCAAGTTGAGTGAGCAAAGAGTACCGGCGTGATAATGCATTAGCAACAACATTAGTTTTCCCCACTTTGTACTTAATCACATAAGGGAAGGTTTCAATAAATGCAATCCACCTAACATGACGCTTATTCAACTTGTGTTGTGACTTAATGTGCTTAAGCGACTCATGGTCAGTGTGTATGACAAATTTCCTTGGTCTCAAGTAATGTTGCCAAGTTTCTAAAGCACGGATTAAGGAGTACAACTCCTTATCATAAGTGGAATAGTTCAAAGTTGCCCCATTGAGTTTTTCACTAAAAGTATGCAATTGGTTTGCCTTCTTGCATTAGGACAGCTCCAATACCCACCCCAGATGCATCACACTCTATTTCAAATATCTTGTCAAAGCATGGCAATGCAAGTAGTGGTGCGTGTGTGAGTTGATGTTTAAGCATTTGGAAAGCACGTTCTTGAGCATCACCCCACACAAATGACTCATTTTTCTTACTGCAGTTTTTCTTAATACAGCAGTTAGAAGTGCAGCAATGGTACTAAAATCTTTAACAAATTGTCTATAAAAACCAGCAAGACTATGGAAGCTACGTACCTCACCTACCGTGCTTGGAGTAGGCCATTCTCGAATTGCTTTAACCTTCTCCTCATCCACTTTGATTCCCTGTTTACTCACAACTAAACCTAGGAAGACAAGTTGATCAGTACAAAAGGAGCATACATCAAGAACAAGCTTCACATGTTCAACATGCTCATCTAGACTCCTACTATAAATCAAGATGTCGTCAAAATACACAACTACAAATTTTCCAAGGAATGGACGAAGTACATGGTTCATCAACCTCATGAATGTACTAGGTGCATTAGTTAGTCCAAATGGCATCACTAATTACTCGTACAAGCCATGTTTGGTTTTAAAGGCCGTTTTCCATTCATCCCCTTATTTCATCCTAATTTGATGATAACCGTTTTTTAGATCAATTTTAGTGAAAATCACAGCACCATATAACTCATCTAACATATCATCAAGTCTAGGAATAGGGTGATGATATTTTACCATTATTGCATTGACGGCCCTACAATCAGTGCACATTCGCCAACTTCTATCCTTTTTAGGCACAAGATGACGGGAACCACATATGGGCTCAAGCTTTCTCTTGCCCATCCTTTTGTTAGAAGCTCTTCGATTTGGCTTTGGAGCTCCTTTGTCTCATCTGGTCCCATATTGTAGGCTAGTCTCTTAGGAAGTGGGGCACCTGGAACCAAGTCAATTTGTTGCTCAACTCCCCTTATTGATGGTAGTCCATTTGGAATCTCATCGGGGAAGACATCCTCATAATCCTGCAAAAAAGAGACAATACTAGATGATAGAGTGTTAGTAAGATCACTTGTAACAACCAACACCTCTTTGCACAAAAGTACAAAGATGGGTTTATTAACACTCAAAGCTTTTCTTACTACATTGGCTTTTATCAATAGATTTTGCCTTTTCTCTCTCTTTTCAATTTTAGCCGACTCACCATATGTCTTTTTCCTCTCAATTTTCTTGGCCTTATCATTTTCTGTTGAGCTCTCAACTTTTTCTATTTTTTTCTTCTCATTCTCGAGCTCACTCTCCTTGATCAAGCTTTCTTGATCTTCACAAACTTGGATAGGAGTGAGTGGCACAAGAACAATCCTCTTCTCGCCCTGCTTGAAGAAGTATTTATTGGTAATGCCATCGAATGTAACTCCCTTGTCGAATTGCCATGGTCTCCCCAATAGTATGTGACATGCTTGCATAGGGACCACGTCGTATAACACCACGTCCTCATACTTTCCAATTCGGAAAGGTACTTGGACTTGCTTGGTCACACGAACATCCCCACTATCATTCAACTATTGCAAACGATAAGGTGTTGGATGTCGTAGAGTGGATAGTGCTAGTTTCTCTACCATCAAGGCACTAGCGACGTTAGCACAACTACCTCCATCTATGATCAAACTACATACCTTGCCTTTGGTATAGCAACGGGTGTAGAAAATGTTCTCCCTTTGTGCATGGTCGGCTGCTTTCACTTGGGTTGCTAAGGCTCGTCTGACAACGAGTCCAACTCGTTCATCGACGGGCAATACTTCCTCTTCTTCCTCAAGGGATTGTAACTCCTCCTTCTCATCTTCATCATCGGTGAGAAACTCACCATTGGGTAAGATGATCATAGTGCGTTGGTTCGGGCATTGACTAGCAATATGCCCTTGGCCTTGGTGTTTGAAGCATCTAGTATCACGATTTCGCCCCATGCTCGACTCAATGGCAGTCTTTGGTATTGCCTTAGACTCCTACTTAGTCATATCCGGCCTCGGTCTTGAAGGGGTGGAATTACTCGGCCCTTTATCCTCCTTCTTTGGTGGTGTAGTTCGGGGATAAGAGGGTGAAAAGTTGGAGTAACTCCGAGTTGAACCCCTTCTCTTAATCCTCCTTTCAATCTTGATGGTCTTCTCCACCAAGTCCCCAAGTTCCGCATAGTGGTATAACTCCACTTGGTCAGTGATTTCGAGCCTTAGTCCGTTCAAGAAGCGTGTCATTGTTGCTTCTCGATCCTCCATGATGTCTGCCTGTAGCATAACTATTTCCATTTCCTTGTGATAATCCTCGACACTTCGTGCTCCTTGGTTGAGCGTTTGAAGCTTTTGGTACAAGTCACGGTAGTAGTGACTTGGTACGAAACGCTTCCTCATTAGTCGTCTTAGCTCTGTCCAAGTTTGAATGGTAGGTTCACAACTCCATTCCCAAAATGTAAGTCTCAAGTACCTAGTAGCTAGCATCGCCTCAACTCTGGAGTACTCGGGCACGAGAATCCGAAATAAGATAATTCACATCTCGAGCTGGCCAGTCCCAAGAG
Source organism: Coffea eugenioides (assembly GCF_003713205.1). NCBI lineage: Eukaryota > Viridiplantae > Streptophyta > Magnoliopsida > Gentianales > Rubiaceae > Coffea > Coffea eugenioides. The sequence goes on from NC_040037.1 coordinate 27,117,912, forward strand.
TAAACTATCTACAATCGAAATTCCCACCTAACGTCCCTATCTATGGTCCTCAGATGTCATAAGAACATTCAAGGCCTATAACAATTCAATTATAGCTTATGCTTCGAACGAGCACTTAATCCTTCATACCTAATTACGCACTCAGTCCAAGGCTATCCGCGCAGAGACACGCGAAGCAGGCTCTGATAACACGCTGTGACGCTCCACCTCCCCCTAAGGCGAACCAGAGGTCGGCGGAGCGCCTGCCCAGCTCTCGCCGGGACTCAGTCGAACCTCAATCAAATCCAAAATAAAACCACAAGATCAAACGAAATAACAATCCAAAACTTAAAGCGAAACTTATATACATTTCTATCTCAAAAGGAAGTACAAATATCGAATATACAAAGGTTCTCAATTCGTCATACATCCAGCCCGTGCCAAGCACTAGGGCAAGAACCATTACAAAACAAAAAAACTAGACTAGGCTAACCTACACTGGGCTCTCGTCCATACTCGCATCCCCATGTTAAGGAAAACAAAACTAAAGGGGGACCAAAAGCTCAGCGGAGTTCAACACATATTCAACAACAAAGCCAATACATTAACCATCGATAATCAATAATTCAAGAAACATTTTACAATGGAAAGCGATAATAAACACATACATTAAAAGGATACGGGCTCAACAGGGAGCCATTTGTTCGTTCGTTGTTCGTTCGTGCGTTCTCTGCCTGTTCAATTCCCTTATTCCTCCAATTCATTTGAAAATGCATTTTTGTAAGTAAACTCGTTCAAATTCGTTCCATTTCATTCCGACCTCACTGGAACGTTGGCCAGGCTCCACCAACGCTACATGGTAATACTCGAGTATACCAACGTTCACACCCAGGGTCACATATCGGCCCCGACCGAGTCGCTGCTGGCTGTCGAGTCGATCGAGAACCGAAGGGAAGGCCGCAGTTCAGCCAAAAGGCTTACATCATGCACAACTAATGTATCAATCATTAAATCGTTGAAAATTTCACGTTTCATTTAGGTCGAGCCGAATAAAGTATCATGCTCGTCTAGAAAATTTCGTTTTGGAAAATCATTGGAAACACTTAACACATTATCAACAATAACAACAAGTGCATGAAGTCAATGAGAATATAACAAACAAGGAACACTCACCTATGTACGAAAAACTAACCGTGCAAAATATTCTTCCAAAATATTATCCTTTAAGTCACCGAGAAAACCTAAGATTAAACGAGAAAGAATATTACAGTTCATCTAGCACAAACAATTAGGTGAAATCAAAGAAACTCAACAATTGATGAGTAGAACGTATAAAAAAACTTTAAAGTGAAACGAGGACATTTGGACCCTGTGGACAAGAATAATTAGGGTTTCGTAGACCAAACGTAAAATCAAACTAACACAACTGAAGCGACACTAGTCGGATTGAGGTGCAATTTACACCATTTCGAAGCTAAGAGAAAGGGCTATAATATTGAAGAAGGCCACTTAGTCCAGTTTGCAATGTATCTAGGCAAATTTACCAAAACAACCCCAGATTTTTCAGTTCGCAGTTCAACTAGCAGTCCTGATTCATTCAATCATATCTCAGCACATACAACTCCAATTCAAGTGATTATAAAATCATCTGAAAGCTAAGATACCAGGATATATTTCTTAAGAAGACATTGACAACCAAATCAGTAGTATTCCTGGTCAAACTAACCAATTACAGAAGCAGATTATCAGTTTCGGACAGAAACAGGGCAGCAGGGGTATTTCAGTCTTTTCACAGGTTACGTTGCTCCAATTAGGCTGAAATTTTGCAGGCAACTACAAAACATCATTCTCTACAACTTTCATGTTTTGTGCTAAGGTTAGTTCTGCCTCTAACATGATGAAATAGAACCAGGCAGAAGCAGGGCAGGTTATCATCCAAGCCGGAATTTATGCTTACAAACCAGAAATTTCTTTAGGCCAAGTAACCTAACATCTAAACACTAGCTATTTCACATATCAAAGCTATCAAACCATAACTAATCATTAATCTTCATATTAGGGCAGAAAATTCACCAAGAAACTGAAATTTTCATAAACCTACTTCAACCTATATAATTCTCTTACAAAATTTCTAATTCAACAACTATAACCACAAATTGCCCATTAATTGAAGTAAAGAAGGAGTTTCTTGACAATTTACCTTTACAACTCAAGAAAGATAGTAGCGTAGGTTTCTTTCTTCCAAAACAACTCCACCAATAGCTTTAAACCTCCTTAGTGAACACTTGTATGGAGTAGATTCAAGTTTGGTTGGTTGGAACTCAAGATTTGAACAAATTTGGAAGCTAGAAATTGAAGAAGCTTTCCTTGTTTTCCTCCTTAGAACAGCCGGCCAAGAGGGATTAAAAATGGAGAAATTTTGGTCAAAATTTGGTTTTAGTAAAGGTAAGAAGGTTTGGTCTAAATCCAACTACGAATCGAATCGCGACACGTGGCCCCTTAGATGGTTAAGTTTATCTTCTTGTCTCTCCATACTAATTAATCTAACTAACCTCTAATTGTCTCCTAACACCTTGTAAAATAATATCACTAAATACAAAACTCACTTAGTCATCAAAATTATATCGCACTAGCGGATCCCACGTCTATAACGCACTTCAAATTAACGTACACTAACTCATACTAGGAAAAATAATTTCAAAACTATACTTACTTATAAAAATGCATAGAAAATTTAATATTTTCAAAGAAAGTATAAAATGTAGGCAAAGAAATAGAATAATGCTGAGAAAATGTGTAAATTTTTGGGTTCTCACACTCTCTCCCCCTTAAGAAATTTCGTCCTCGAAATTTTACCTTCAGTTGTTTCAGACGAGTCCGGAACTTGTTGGTTGTCTAAGGCATAAACCTTTGCCGGCACATTTGTTTGATCCCCTCTTTCTTTCACTGATTTTGATTTGGTTCCATCCAGTAATTGATTACTACTCTCCCGTGACTGTTTTCTTGGACAATTACTAATTTGATGATCCCCACTTCCGCAAATCAAACACTTCCGTCCTTTCCGCCAACAATCATTCTCAGCGTGATTGGCCTTCCACAGTAGCCACAAGTCGAGTGAGAAGCCATCTTTTGGCTTCCTGGAGAAATCTCCCCATGTCCGATTTGACTACCTGTTGTAGACCTTTCATCTAACACCCCTAATGTCCATGGTGGGCGGGGTAACGGGTTCACTTTCTGCACTTTAGAAGGTGCGATTAATTCACTAGGTTTCTCAATCACACTACCAGCTGCACCTTTTTTCCGAGTTTGGGAGGCTTTTACCTATGCCTTTGCATTCTCAATTCGTTGGGCTTTCTCAAGGGCCTCCGTAAACGTATTAACCTGCACTGCCGCTAAGGCTTCCTGGATTTTCAATTTTAATCCCTGTATAAACCGCCTTACTCTTCGCCGTTCTGTGGCTACCAATTCGGAAGCAAACTTGGATAGTTTGGTGAACTTCGTTTTATATTCGGCCACACTTAAGGTTCCCTAGTGTAGTCCAAAAAACTCATCCTCCCTCCTTTCTTGGACTAAAGGTGGAAGATATTTTTCATTAAATTCCCTTAGGAAGTTAGCTCATGTCCATACAGTTTGTTCTCTTTTCCACTTTGCCTTAATCACATTCCACCATGCTCGGGCCGGTCCTTCAAATTGAAATACCGCAAAGTTCACTTGCCTTTGTTCGGTATAGTTCAAAACTGCAAAGATGTTGATCATGACCTCCAGCCACTGTTCGGCTACATCCGGATCAGACCCTCCAAGGAATTTAGGAGGAGCAAACTTCTGAAACCTCTCAAGAGCCCGATCTTCTCCTATTTCAGGGTTCGGAGGTTGATTCACAGGTATTTGACCTTGTTGGTCCACCAACCTTGCTAAGATGTTTGTCATTTGTTGAATTGCCGTCGTCATTTGGTCCCCAACTTCAACCCTCGGTCCTTGCTCTTGTGCAACTGTTGTTTCCCTTTCCTCTCTTGGCTCTTGAACTCGTTTATTCCCACGGCCACGTCTACGACTACGTCTCCCGTCCATATATATGTTTTCCCTCTCTCTTTTCTTTTCTTTTCCCCTCAAAAAGGCAATTTAGTGAATAAACACAGTAAATTGACTAAAGTAACAAATTTCAGCATACCAAATACACAATTAAACATATACACACATAACACACCATATATCAAGAAGACAGATGATCAAATACACAAAGGCATATCAAATTAGACAGATAATCATATGCACAAATACACCAACTAACGTAATGTGTAACAATAATATAAGGACAAATCAAAAGAAAAGGCGATATCGTCCTAGTTTTAACTGAATAACCCCGTTCGGTCTCTCACGTCACTTACTATCCAAACTAGATATCTATTGACCTCTTGTGCTCATTCTAACCAGACAAAGCCTGTTCATGTTCCCAAAATGCAAGTCTCAACTACCTAATAGCTAGCATTGCCTCAACTCTGGAGTACTCGGGCACGAGAATCCGAAATAAGATAATTCACATCTCGAGCTGGCCAGTCCCAAGAGTAAACCATCTACAATCGAAATTCCTACCAGATGTACCTATCTATGGTTCTCAAATACCATAAGAAAATTTAAGACCTATAACATCCACAATTCATAACTTATGCTCGAACGAGCACTTATTCCTTCATACCTATTCACCACTCAGTCCAGACTCACTCCGCGCAGAGACCACGCGAAACAGGCTCTGATACCACCTGTGACAGCCCCACCTCCCCCTAAGGCGAACCAGAGGGTTCGGCGGACCGCCTGCCCAACTCTCGCCAGGACTCAGTCGAACCTCAATCAAATCCGAAATAAAACCACAAAATCAAACGAAATAACAATCCAAAACTTAAAGCGAAACTTATATACATTTCTATCTCAAAAGGAAGTACAAATATCGAATATACAAAGGTTCTCAATTCGTCATACATCCAACCCGTGCCAAGCACTAGGGCGAGAACCATTATAAAACAAAAAAACTAAACTAGACTAATCTACACTGGGCTCTCGTCACATATTCAACAACAAAGCCAATACATTAACCATCGATAATCAATAATTCAAGAAACATTTATAATGGAAAGCGATAATAACACATACATTAAAAGGATACGGGCTCACAGGGAGCCATTTGTTCATTCGTTCGTTCGTTCGTTCTCCTGTCATTCTCCTTATTTCTCCAATCATTTGAAAATGCATTTTTGTAAGTAAAACCCTCGTTCGATCGTTCATTTCATTCACCCCCTTCTGGACGTTGGCCAGGCTCCACCAACTTACAAGGTAATACTCGAGTATATCAACGTTCACACCCAGGGTCACCATATCACCCGACCGAGTCCGCTTCTGACTCGAGTCGATCGGTAACGAAGGGCGGGGTCCAATTCAGCCAAAAGGCTTACATTATGCACAACTAATGTATCAATCATTAAATCATTGAAAATTTCACGTTTCATATAGGTCGAACGCGATAAAGTACACGCTCGCTTAGAAAATTCGTTTTGAAAATCATTGGAAACACTTAACACATTATCAAACAATAACAATAAGTCATGAAGTCAAGGAGAATATAACAAATAAGGAACACTCACCTATGTACGCAAAACAACGTGCAAAATATTCTTCCAGATATTATCCTTAGTCACCGAGAAAACCTAAGATTAAACGAGAAAGAATATTACAGCTCATCTAGCACAAACAATTAGGTGAAATCAAATAAACTCAACAATTGATGAGTAGAACGTATAAAAAGATTTTATAGTGAAACGAGGACATTTGGACCCGTGGACAAGAATAATTAGGGTTTCGTAGACCAAACGTAAAACTAAACTAAAAACAAGTCGAAATCCAACTAGATAGGCTAAGAAATACTGTTTTCGGAATCGTTTATATGGTTCAAAATCATCTCATATTCAAGTAGATATTATACACTAAAGGTCTTAATGAAATTCATGAAAAAAAAGAGGTCAAAATACCCAAGAAAATCCTAAATCGCTCCTCTTTATTTGGGTAAGAGTAAGTACACATTTGTAGTTTCCAATTGAAGAAGGATCATGTTTTAAGATGGAAAACGGTCATAGTATTTGCCAAACGAAAAATATACAAGTTTAAATAGAAACTTAGCTCTCGAGCGAAAATTTGGGCAGCACGCCCTTTGTATTTACCTATTTCCCAGCCATTTATGGCTTCATTATTTTCCTCAATCAATCCCAACATTACACACAACATAAATAGCCACTCAATAGACTCAATGTCATATGATTACCAAATCAAGCTAGGACATGTGCGGAAATGACGTTTAGGTTGGAAAACAAAAGGCAGATTTGTTATTGCTTAGCGGAACTAACACAACTGAAGCGACACTAGTTGGATTGAGGTGCAATTTACACCGTTTCGAAGCTAAGAGAAAGGGCTACAATGTTGAAGAAGTCCACTCAGTCCAGTTTGCAATGTATCTAGGGCAAATTTACCAAAACAACCCCAAATTTTCCAGTTCGCAGTTCAACTAGCAGTCCTAATTCATTCAATCATATCTCAACACATACAACTCCAATTCAAGTGATTCCAAAACCATCTGAAAGCTAAGATACCAGGCTATATTTCTTAAGAAGACATAGACAACCAAATCAGTAGTATTCCTGGTCAAACTAACCAATTACAGAAGCGGATTATCAGTTTCGGACTGAAACAGGGCAGCAGGGGTATTTTGGTCTTTTCACAGGTTACGTTGCTCCGATTGGGCTGAAATTTTGCAGACAACTATAAAACATCATTCTCTACAACTTTTATGTTTTGTTCTAAGGCTAGTTCAGCATTTAACATGGTGAAATAGAACCGGACAAAAGCAGGGCAGGTTATCATCCAAGTTGAAATTTATGCTTACAAACCAGAAATTTCTTTAGGCCAAGTAACCTAACATCTAAACACTAGCTATTTCACATATCAAAGCTATCAAACCATAACTAATCATTAATCTTCATATTAGGGCAGAAAATTCCCCAAGAAACTGAAATTTTCATAAACCTACTTCAACCCATATAATTCTCTCACAAAATTTCTAATTCAACAACTATAACCACAAATTGCCCATTAATTGAAGTAAAGAAGGAGTTTCTTGACAATTTACCTTTACAACTCAAGAAAGATAGTAACGTAGGTTTCTTTCTTCCAAAACAACTCCACCAATAGCTTTAAACCTCCTTAGTGAGCACTTGTATGGAGTAGATTCAAGTTTGGTTGGTTGGAACTCAAGATTTGAGCAAATTTGGAAGCTAGAAATTGAAGAAGCTTTCCTTGTTTTCCTCCTTAGAACAGCCGGCCAAAAGGGATTAAAAATGGAGAATATTTGGTCAAAATTTGGTTTTAGTAAAGGTAAGAAGGTTTGGTCTAAATCCAACTACGAATCGAATCGCGACACGTGGCCCCTTAGATGTTTAAGTTCATCTTATTGTCTCTCCATACTAATTAATCTAACTAACCTCTAATTGTCTCCTAACACCTTGTAAAATAATATCACTAAATACAAAACTCACTTAGTCATCAAAATTATATCGCACTAGCGGATCCCACGTCTATAACGCACTTCAAATTAACGTACACTAACTCATACTAGGAAAAATGATTTTAAAACTATACTTACTTATAAAAATGCATAGAGAATTTAATATTTTCAAGGAAAGTATAAAATGTAGGCAAAGAAATAGAATAATGCTGAGAAAATGTGAAAATTTTTGGGTTCTCACACCTTGCTTATGCTCATAGTTGTTGTCCGAATTAGAATCGCTAGACTCATGTGCATAAGCCTTTCACGGCTGTCTTTGGAGCTTTCATGAGACAATTCTAAGCTGTCAATGCGTTAGTGCATCAGTTCAAGTTTTTGGTCCATCATGCGTCCCAATTCGCCTTTTATTGCGTCTGTGAAAAGTTTAAGATAAAAAACTTGGGAGCTTGCTCCCCCCTCGTTAGCCATGGTGAAGTATAGGCTAAAAATAATAATGGAAAGAAGCAAAGTTTTCCTCGCACACTTCCTCACGTGTTTAATCTCGCTCTCGTGTTTGAACACTCTAATGAACTCACCAAGGTGTTTTCAAGGCTCCTCGGTCAACTCCTTGAAGAAGTTAGAACTCCCTCTAGTGTGGTTCAACTTACCAACCAAGGTCACAAGATTGTAGCACTTTGAACGAAAAAGAACAAAAGATGAAGAGACTGACCACGATTCAATGAATGACTCAAAGTTAAATTTTAACGATCCTAGAGAAAACTCTACCCGAAACTGGAATTTTGAGTTGCTGGTTGCTACATTTCTGGTCAGTGTTTTGGTAGGTAAATGGACACTTAGAGGATTCAGAATGACACTTAAAACTGATCTAATGATGCACAAAAATTTCCAAAATTAATGATTGGACAGAAATTCCCCAACGGTTGCAAAGATGGAATCCGAATAGAAAAGGAATTTGTGTTGCGGTGGGACTGTTTTGGAACCCCAAGGCTGACTTTTCTTCCTTAATCCTTTGGAAACAAGAATTAATCTTCCTATTTGCTAGTTCCCACGAAATTCTAAGGTCAAGGTCAAGATTGGAACTGATTTGGTTGTTTTTAGGAATAAGGCTGGAAAATTTGACTTGAATAGGTTGGAAAATTTGACTTGAATAAGCTGAAAAAAATTGACTTGACTTGGGGTCTCTTAGACACCAATATTTCGATGGTCAGCTTTTAGGAGGGCATTTATCACAATCAATGGTCAAATTTGGAAGCTTTCAAGAGTCAAATTTCGTGGCTTAGGAAGGCTGGTTTTCAAGAGTCAAATTTCATGGCTGAATGTTCTTCTTCTTATCAATGGTCAATTCTGAAGGCTTTCAAGAGTCAAATTTTGTAGCTTAGAATGGCTGGCTTTCAAGAGTCAAATTTTGCGGCTTAAATGTTTTTTATCAAGAAAGAAGATTATTGTGGTGAAGACAAGGATTTTGGCAGCTGGAATTTTGTAGCCTTGTTGTTTACCAAGATTTGGTTCCCAAAACCCAGAAACTTCAAAATTCTTTCAAGAATTCAAGATGTTAATTTCCAAAATTCAAGAAACACGAAATTGAAGATGATTTCCTCCCCAAACAATCCAAGATTTCACGATTTGATCAAGACAGATTTTGGTTGACTTCAAGAATCCCAACTAAAGTTTCAAGAACTTCAAGATTGTGGTTTTAAACAATCAAGAACTTCAAGAAACCCAAGTTTCGATCAAAACAGATTTCCAAGAATTTTGTAAGGTCATCCAGCTATATTTTTTTTTGTATGTAAACAACAAGAACACAAGGTAACAACTAGATAGGACTCTAAAACCCTTGCTATAAACTGATTTTTTTCGGATGAATAGTAACCACGGATGATCAAATAGAACAAAAGATTGGAACAAAAGACTGGAGTTAAATGGATATAATAGAATAGAAACAAGACACAAACACAAACAAAGAATCAAGAATAAGACACAAAAAAAAGGCTGGACCAAACAAGGCTAACCACAGCAATTAACAACAACTAGACGCAAGTTTATGACGCGACAAATCTGAAAAAATAACGCAAGAACACGATGCAACAAATCTGGAAATTGCAGACAGCAAACTTAGAACACGAAAACAGAATTTTGGACAACTTGACTCGAAAAGGAAATAAATAAAGGGATATAACGTGATACCTCTTAACTAGCTCTGATTACCAACTGATACGAACGTTGCCAACCTTGTGACGAAACCCGTAAAAGATTAGCTTCAGGATCGACAAGAGGACACCAAGTTTGGAGTGGATGACCTCAACCCGTTAATCACGTGGTTAACGAACCTTGGTATAATGGTAGAAGATGCCACAACCTAGTGCGATTCTAGATTTATAAGTCACGAACACCTAGAGAAATTCTAAGGTATTCAAGAAGCCTTGGACAAACCAAGAAAACTCTCAAAATCTGATTTATTGATTGAATGCCTAAAACCTTTGGAAGTGTGGGCTATTTATAGCCTTACATAGAGATGAAAAACTAAATAATGTGGAACTAGTCTAGAATTGTGGGCTTGACTAAGACTAAGAATTGTAGGCTTGACTATTTCCATAAGACTAAGAATTGTGGGCTTGACCGAACCTTATGAGGTCATGCTTTAGGTAAATAAAGTAAGGCTATGGACCATTAAGCCCTTATTACAATGACTTAACTAAAACAGCAAATATGACTAGGGAAGGGTCACACATGGTTCTCTTTGACGTGCACCACATGGATGACCTTCATTCCTTCATGCTCAAGTCCCTCAATGACCTTGGGGACAATTTCTTGGCTTTGTATCTCACGAACAAGCCCTTGGAGTTCCTCCCTCATCTTCTTAGCTCATGCTCGAGTCACGGGTCCTAGGAGAACTCGAATAATTGACAATGGTGTCTCTTGGTTCGTATCACGTGCA
>NC_040037.1:27129368-27182777 GCF_003713205.1 Coffea eugenioides
CAGGTTAATATCCTTTTCTTTTCTTTTTTTTTTCTATTTATTTTTCTACCAAAACCCTAGCCACCTTTTGATTTAAAAGAATCAAAATTTATTTTTGTTTCTTGTTTTCTTGATTTTGTCACTTGAGTCTAACCTACCCTGTGATTGATCGAGGTTGAAATTTTTTGGTGTGATTACGTTCTTGAAAACTGGTTTTTCAAGGGTTTAACTCCCATTAAATTTCTTCTAAGTAAAGTCGTAACCTTGTGTTGAGTTGTCAAAAGCAAAAAAAAAAAAAAAAAAAAAAAGGGACTGTTCACGAAGGTACTGTGTCATCTGTACTGTTTATGACTGTAGTAGTACTGTTCATCCACGCCACTGTAGTAGTCACTGTTCATCCGCAGCAGTACTGTTCGATTAAAAAAAAAATTTCAATACCTTGTGCTTGTTTTTATTGTTCTTGCTTCTTGTAGTTGGCTTGGTAATTTCTTGAAGTTCTTGGATTGCATAGTGGGTTCTTGAAAAAAATCTTGATACTTTGAAAACCCTAAAAGTCATCCTCTTGAATCTTGAAGTGCGGCTACCTTGTTTTCTTGAATTAGCAAGTTAAAAATAAAAGGAAGAAAGAAGGAAAAAAAAAAGGCAGCCTTGCTGATATGAACGTCGCCAACCTTGTGACGAAACCCGTAAAAGATTAGTTTCAGGATCGACAAGAGGACACCAAGTTTGGAGCGGATGACCTCAACCCGTTAATCACGTGGTTAACGAACCTTGGTATAATGGTAGAAGACGCCACAACCTAGTGCGATTCTAGATTGATAAGTCACGAACACCTAGAGAAATTCTAAGGTATTCAAGAAGCCTTGGAGAAACCAAGAAAACTCTCAAAATCTGATTTATTGATTGAATGCCTAAAACCATTGGAAGTGTGAGCTATTTATAGCCTTACATAGAGATGAAAAACTAAATAATGTGAAACTAGTCTAGAATTGTGGGCTTGACTAAGACTAAGAATTGTAGGCTTGACTATTTCCATAAGACTAAGGATTGTGGGCTTGACCGAACCTTATGAGGTCATCCCTTAGGTAAATAAAGCAAGGCTATGGACCATTAAGCCCTTATTACAATGACTTTAACTAAAACAGCAAATGTGACTAGAGAAGTGTCACGCATGGTTCTCTTTGACGTGCACTACATGGATGGCCTTCATTTCTTCATGCTCAAGTCCCTCAATGACCTTGGGGACAATTTCTTGGCCTTGTATCTCACGAACAAGCCCTTGGAGTTCCTCCCTCATCTTTTTAGCTCGTGCTCGAGTCACGGGTCCTAGGGGAACTCGAATAGTTCGCAATGGTGTCTCTTGGTTCGTATCATCCCCCTCCTCTTCAAAAGGATTTGTCCTCAAATCAGCTTCATCGTCTGCAAGAAAAGGAGATAGATCAGAGACATTGAATGTAGCGCTCACATTGTACTCACCGGGTAGGTCCAGTTTGTAAGCATTGTCATTGATGCGCTTGATGACTTGAAATGGCCCATCTCCTCGGGGAAATAATTTATTGCGCCTTTGGACTGGGAACCTTTCCTTGCGTAGATGTAACCACACCCAGTCACCAGGTTCAAACACAACGCGTTGGCGTCCCTTGTTAACCCGTTGAGCAACTTGGTCCATCCTTCGCTCAATGTTTAGGCGTACCTGCTCGTGTAATTTCTTGACAAAATCTGCTCGTTTAGCACCATCCATGTTAATGTGCTCAGAAGAAGGTAAAGGTGATAAGTCTAGTGGTGTTAAAGGGTTAAAACCATAGACTATTTCAAATGGTGAAAAATGAGTAGAACTATGCACCGTGCGATTGTATGCAAACTCAACATGGGGTAAACACTCTTCCCAGGTTCTAATATTTTTTCTAATGATGGCACGCAAGAGTGTAGATAGTGTACGATTGACAACCTCAGTTTGGCCATCAGTTTGTGGGTGACTAGTAGTAGAAAATAGCAATTTGGTACCCAATTTTCCCCACAAAGTTTTCCAAAAGTAACTCAAAAATTTGACATCCCTATCAGAGACAATTGTCCTAGGCATGCCATGCAATCTAATGATTTCTTTGAAAAACAAATCAGCAATGTGCGATGCATCATCTGTTTTGTGACATGGTATAAAATGTGCCATTTTTGAAAATCTGTCAACAATAACAAAGATGCTATCATTTCCCCTCTTTGACCTAGGCAACCCTAAAACAAAATCCATGGAAATGTCGGTCCAAGGTTCCTTAGGTACAGGTAAAGGACTATAAAGGCCATAGGGTTGAAGTTTAGACTTAGCTTTGTGGCAAGTAATGCATTTAGCCACCATTCGCTCCACATCTCGTTCATCCTTGGCCAATGGAAGTGCTCTTGAAGGATAGCTAAGGTTTTAGCCACGCCAAAGTGTCCCATCAAGCCACCTCCATGTGCTTCCCTAACAAGTAAAGAGCGAATAGAGCAGTTAGGTATACATAGTCGATTGAGGTAGAAAAGAAATCCATCAAGGATGTAGAATTTACCTTGAGTTGCTGAACCACAAGAGTCATAAATACCTGAGAAATCTGGGTCATTGGTGTATAACTCTTTAACTAATTCAAATCCTAACAACCTTGCATCAAGTTGAGTGAGCAAAGAGTACCGACGTGATAATGCATCAGCAACAACATTAGTTTTCCCCACTTTGTACTTAATCACATAAGGGAAGGTTTCAATAAATGCAATCCACCTAACATGACGCTTATTCAACTTGTGTTGTGACTTAATGTGCTTAAGCGACTCATGGTCAGTGTGTATGACAAATTCCCTTGGTCTCAAGTAATGTTGCCAAGTTTCTAAAGCACGGATTAAGGAGTACAACTCCTTATCATAAGTGGAATAGTTCAAAGCTGCCCCATTGAGTTTTTCACTAAAGTATGCAATTGGTTTGCCCTCTTGCATTAGGACAGCTCCAATACCCACCCCAGATGCATCACACTCTATTTCAAACATCTTGTCAAAGCATGGCAATGCAAGTAGTGGTGCATGTGTGAGTTGATGTTTAAGCATTTGGAAAGCACGTTCTTGAGCATCACTCCACACAAATGGCTCATTTTTCTTAATTACAGCAGTTAGAGGTGCAGCAATGGTACTAAAATCTTTAACAAATCGTCTATAAAAACTAGCAAGACCATGGAAGCTACGTACCTCACCCACCGTGCTTGGAGTAGGCCATTCTCGAATTGCTTTAACCTTCTCCTCATCCACTTTGATTCCCTGTTTACTCACAACAAAGCCTAGGAAGACAAGTTGATCAGTACAAAAGGAGCACTTCTTAAGGTTAGCATAGAGCTTTTCCCTTCGAAGTACATCAAGAACAAGCTTCACATGTTCAACATGCTCATCTAGGCTCCTACTATAAATCAGGATGTCGTCAAAATACACAACTACAAATTTTCCAAGGAATGGACGAAGTACATGGTTCATCAACCTCATGAACGTACTAGGTGCATTAGTTAGTCCAAATGGCATAACTAACCACTCGTACAAGCCATGTTTGGTTTTAAAGGCCGTTTTCCATTCATCCCCCTCTTTCATCCTAATTTGATGATAACCGCTTTTTAGATCAATTTTAGTGAAAATCACAGCACCATATAGCTCATCTAACATATCATCAAGTCTAGGAATAGGGTGACGATATTTTACCGTTATTGCATTAACGGCCCTACAGTCAGTGCACATTCGCCAACTTCCATCCTTTTTAGGCACCAAGATGACGGGAACCGCACATGGGCTCAAGCTTTCTCGTGCCCATCCCTTTGTTAGAAGCTCTTCGATTTGGCGTTGGAGCTCCTTTGTCTCATCTGGTCCCATTTTGTAGGCTGGTCTGTTAGGAAGTGGGGCACCTGGAACCAAGTCAATTTGATGCTCAATTCCCCTTATTGGTGGTAGTCCATTTGGAATCTCATCGGGGAAGACATCCTCATAATCCTGCAAAAGAGAGACAATACTAGATGGTAGAGTGTTAGTAAGATCACTTGTAACAACCAACACCTCTTTGCACAAAAGTACAAAGATGGGTGTATTAACACTCAAAGCTTTTCTTACTACATTGGCTTTTATCAATAGATTTTGCCTTTTCTCTCTCTTTTCAATTTTGGCCGGCTCACCATATGTCTTTTTCCTCTCAATTTTCTCGGCCTTATCATTTTCTGTTGAGCTCTCGGCTTTTTCTATTTTTTTCTTCTCATTCTCAAGCTCACTCTCCTTGATCAGGCTTTCTTGATCTTCACGAACTTGGATAGGAGTGAGTGGCACAAGCACAATCCTCTTCTCGCCTTGCTTGAAGGAGTATTTATTGGTAATGCCATCGAATGTAACTCCCTTGTCGAATTGCCATGGTCTCCCCAATAGTATGTGACATGCTTGCATAGGGACCACGTCGCATAACACCACGTCCTCATACTTTCCAATTCGGAAAGGTACTTGGACTTGCTTGGTCACACGAACATCCCCACTATCATTCAACCATTGCAAACGATAAGGTGTTGGATGTCGTAGAGTGGGTAGTGCTAGTTTCTCCACCATCAAGGCACTAGCGACGTTAGCACAACTACCTCCATCTATGATCAAACTACATACCTTGCCTTTGGTATAGCAACGGGTGTAGAAAATGTTCTCCCTTTGTGCATGGTCGGCTGCTTTCACTTGGGTTGCTAAGGCTCGTCTGACAACGAGTCCAACTCGTTCATCGACGGGCAATACTTCCTCTTCTTCCTCAAGGGATGGTAACTCCTCCTTCTCATCTTCATCATCGGTGAGAAACTCACCATTGGGTAAGATGATCATAGTGCGTTGGTTCGGGCATTGACTAGCAATATGCCCTCGGCCTTGGCATTTGAAGCATCTAGTATCTCGATTTCGCCCCATGCTCGACTCAATGGCAGTCTTTGGTATTGCCTTAGACTCCTACTTAGTCATATCCGGCCTCGGTCTTGAAGGGGTGGAATTACTCGGCCCTTTATCCTCCTTCTTTGGTGGTGTAGTTCGGGGATAAGAGGGTGAAAAGTTGGAGTAACTCCGAGTTGAACCCCTTCTCTTAATCCTCCTTTCAATCTTGATGGTCTTCTCCACCAAGTCCCCAAGTTCCGCATAGTGGTATAACTCCACTTGGTCAGTGATTTCGAGCCTTAGTCCGTTCAAGAAGCGTGTCATTGTTGCTTCTCGATCCTCCATGATGTCTGCCTGTAGCATAACTATTTCCATTTCCTTGTGATAATCCTCGACACTTCGTGCTCCTTGGTTGAGCGTTTGAAGCTTTTGGTACAAGTCACGGTAGTAGTGACTTGGTACGAAACGCTTCCTCATTAGTCGTCTTAGCTCTGTCCAAGTTTGAATGGTAGGTTCACAACTCCATTCCCAAAATGTAAGTCTCAAGTACCTAGTAGCTAGCATCGCCTCAACTCTGGAGTACTCGGGCACGAGAATCCGAAATAAGATAATTCACATCTCGAGCTGGCCAGTCCCAAGAGTAAACTATCTACAATCGAAATTCCCACCTAACGTCCCTATCTATGGTCCTCAGATGTCATAAGAACATTCAAGGCCTATAACAATTCACAATTTATAGCTTATGCTCGAACGAGCACTTAATCCTTCATACCTATTCACCACTCAGTCCAGGCTCACTCCGCGCAGAGACCACGCGAAGCAGGCTCTGATACCACCTGTGACAGCTCCACCTCCCCCTAAGGCGAACCAGAGGGTTCGGCGGACCGCCTGCCCAGCTCTCGCCGGGGCTCAGTCGAACCTCAATCAAATCCAAAATAAAACCACAAGATCAAATGAAATAACAATCCAAAACTTAAAGTGAAACTTATATACATTTCTATCTCAAAAGGAAGTACAAATATCGAATATACAAAGGTTCTCAATTCGTCATACATCCGGCTCGTGCCAAGCACTAGGGCGAGAACCATTACAAAACAAAAAAACTAGACTAGGCTAACCTACACTGGGCTCTCGTCCTTGCACGCATCCCCCTGTTAAGGAAAACAAAACTAAAGGGGTGAGCCAAAAGCTCAGCGAGGTTCCGAACACATATTAAACAACAAAGCCAAGACATTAACCATCGATAATCAATAATTCAAGAAACATTTACAATGGAAAGCGATAATAACACATACATTAAAAGGATACGGGCTCACAGGGAGCCATTTGTTCGTTCGTTCGTTCGTGCGTTCTCCTGTCATTCCCCTTATTCCTCCAATCATTTGAAAATGCATTTTTGTAAGTAAAACCCTCGTTCAATCGTTCATTTCATTCACCCCCTCCTGGACGTTGGCCAGGCTCCACCAACCTACATGGTAATACTCGAGTATACCAACGTTCACACCCAGGGTCACCATATCGCCCGACCGAGTCCGCTGCTGGCTCGAGTCGATCGGGAACGAAGGGAAGGGCCCAGTTCAGCCAAAAGGCTTACATCATGCACAACTAATGTATCAATCATTAAATCGTTGAAAATTTCACGTTTCATTTAGGTCGAGCGCGATAAAGTACATGCTCGTCTAGAAAATTCGTTTTGGAAATCATTGGAAACACTTAACACATTATCAAACAATAACAACAAGTCATGAAGTCAATGAGAATATAACAAACAAGGAACACTCACCTATGTACGAAAAACAACGTGCAAAATATTCTTCCAAATATTATCCTTAGTCACCGAGAAAACCTAAGATTAAACGAGAAAGAATATTACAGTTCATCTAGCACAAACAATTAGGTGAAATCAAAGAAACTCAACAATTGATGAGTAGAACGTATAAAAAAACTTTAAAGTGAAACGAGAACATTTGGACCTGTGGACAAGAATAATTAGGGTTTTGTAGACCAAACGTAAAATCAAACTAACACAACTGAAGCGACACTAGTCAGATTGAGGTACAATTTACACCGTTTCGAAGCTAAGAGAAAGGGCTACAATGTTGAAGAAGGTCACTCAGTCCAGTTTGCAATGTATCTAGGTCAAATTTACCAAAACAACCCCAGATTTTCCAGTTCGTAGTTCAACTAGCAGTCCTGATTCATTCAATCATATCTCAACACACGCAACTCCAATTCAAGTGATTCCAAAGCCATCTGAAAGCTAAGATACCAGGCTATATTTCTTGAGAATACATCGACAACCAAATCAGTAGTATTCCAGGTCAAACTAACCAATTACAGAAGCGGATTATCAGTTTTGGACAGAAACAGGGCAGCAGGGGTATTTCGGTCTTTTCGTAGGATACGTTGCTCCCATCGGGTTAAAATTTTGCAGGAAACTATAAAACATTATTCTCTACAACTTTCTTGTTTTGTGGTAAGGCTAGTTCGGCCTCTAACATGGTGAAATAGAACCGGGCAGAAGCAGGGCAGGTTATCATCCAAGCTGGAATTTATGCTTACAAACCAGAAATTTCTTTAGGCCAAGTAACCTAACATCTAAACTCTAGCTATTTCACATATCAAAGCTATCAAACCATAACTAATCATTAATCTTCATATTAGGGCAGAAAATTCACCAAGAAACTGAAATTTTCATAAACCTACTTCAACCCATAGAATTCTCTCACAAAATTTCTAATTCAACAACTATAACCACAAATTGCCCATTAATTGAAGTAAAGAAGGAGTTTCTTGACAATTTACCTTTACAACTCAAGAAAGATAGTAGCTTAGGTTTCTTTCTCCCAAAACAACTCCACCAATAGCTTCAAACCTCCTTAATGAGCACTTGTATGGAGTAGATTCAAGTTTGGTTGGTTGGAACTCAAGATTTGAGCAAATTTGGAAGTTAGAAATTGAAGAAGCTTTCCTTGTTTTCCTCCTTAGAACAGCCGGCCAAGAGGGATTAAAAATGGAGAAAATTTGGTCAAAATTTGGTTTTAGTAAAGGTAAGAAGGTTTGGTCAAAGTCCAACTACGAATCGGATCGCGACACGTGGCCCCTTAGATGTTTAAGTTTATCTTCTTGTCTCTCCATACTAATTAATCTAACTAACCTCTAATTGTCTCCTAGCACCTTGTAAAATAATATCACTAAATACAAAACTCACTTAGTCACCAAAATTATATCGCACTAGCGGGTCCCACGTCTATAACGCACTTCAAATTAACGTACACTAACTCATACTAAGAAAAATGATTTTAAAACTGTACTTACTTATAAAAATACATAGAGAATTTAATATTTTCAAGGAAAGTATAAAATGTAGGCAAAGAAATAGAATAATGCTGAGAAAATGTGAAAATTTTTGGGTTCTAACACTCTCTCCCCCTTAAGAAATTTCGTCCTCGAAATTTTACCTTCAGTTGCTTCAGACGAGTCCGGAACTTGTTGGTTGTCTAAGGCATAAACCTTTGTTGGCACAATTGTTCGATCCCCTCTTTCTTTCACTGGTTTTGATTTGGTTCCATCCAGTAATTGATTACTTCTCTCCCGTGACTGTTTCCTTGGGCAGTTACTAACTTCATGATCCCCACTTCCGCAAATCAAACACTTCCGCCCTTTCCGCCAACAATCATTCTCAGCGTGATTGGCCTTTCCACAATAGCCACAAGTCGAGTGAGAAGCCATCTTTTGGCTTCCTGGAGAAATCTCCCCATGTCCGATTTGACTATTTTTTGTAGACCTTTCATCTAACACCCCTAATGTCCATGATGGGCGGGGTAACGGGTTCACTTTCTGCACTTTAGAAGGTGCGATTGATTCACTAGGTTCCTCAATCACACTACCAGCTGCACCTCTTTTCCGAGTTTAGGAGGCTTTTACCTGTGCCTTTGCATTCTCAATTCGTTGGGCTTTCTCAAGGGCCTCCGTAAACGTATTAACCTGCACTGCTGCTAAGGCTTCCTGGATTTCCAAATTTAATCCCTGTATGAACCGCCTTACTCTTCGCCGTTTTGTGGCTACCAATTCGGAAGCAAACTTGGATAGTTTGGTGAACTTCGTTTCATATTCGGCCACACTTAAGGTTCCCTGGCGTAGTCCAATAAACTCATCCTCCCTCCTTTCTTGGACTAAAGGTGGAAGATACTTTTCATTAAATTCCCTTAGGAAGTTAGCCCATGTCCATATAGTTTGTTCTCTTTCCCACTTTGCCTTAATCACGTTCCACCATGCTCGGGCCGTTCCTTCAAATTGAAATACCGCAAAGTTCACTTGCCTTTGTTCGGTATAGTTCAAAACTGCAAAGATGTTGATCATGGCCTCCAGCCACTGTTCGGCTACATCCGGATCAGACCCTCCAAGGAATTTCGGAGAAGCAAACTTCTGAAACCTCTTAAGAGCCTGATCTTCTCCTATTTCAGGGTTCGGAGGTTGATTCACAGGTATGTGACCTTGTTGGTCCACCAACCTTGCTAAGATGTTTGTCATTTATTGAATTACCGTCGCCATTTGGTCCCCGGCTTCAACCCTCGGTCCTTGCTCTTGTGCAGCTGTTGTTTCCCTTTCCTCTCTTGGCTCTTGAGCTCGTTTATTCCCACGGTCACGTCCACGTCCACGACTACGTCTCCCGTCCATATATATGTTTTCCCTCTCTCTTTTCTTTTCTTTTCCCCCAAAAAGGTAATTTAGTGAATAAACACAGTAAATTGACTAAAGTAACAAATTCCAGCACACCAAATACACAATTAAACATATACACACATAACACACCATATATCAAGAAGACAGATGATCAAATACACAAAGACATATCAAATTAGATAGATAATCATATGCACAAATACACCAACTAACGTCATGTGTAACAATAATATAAGGGCAAATCAAAAGAAAAGGCGATATCGTCCTAGTTTCAGCTGAATAACCCTGTTCGGTCTCTCACGTCACTTACTATCCAAACTAGATATCCATTGACCTTTTGTGCTCATTCTAGCCAGACAAAGCCTGTTCATGTTCCCAAAATGCAAGTCTCAAGTACCTAGTAGCTAGCATCGCCTCAACTCTGGAGTACTCGGGCACGAGAATCCGAAATAAGATAATTCACATCTCGAGCTGGCCAGTCCCAAGAGTAAACTATCTACAATCGAAATTCCCACCTGACGTACCTATCTATGGTCCTCAGATGTCATAAGAACATTCAAGGCCTATAACAATTCACAATTTATAGCTTATGCTCGAACGAGCACTTAATCCTTCATACCTATTCACCACTCAGTCCAGGCTCACTCCGCGCAGAGACCACGCAAGCAGGCTCTGATACCACCTGTGACAGCTCCACCTCCCCCTAAGGCGAACCAGAGGGTTCGGCGGACCGCCTGCCCAGCTCTCGCCGGGACTCAGTCGAACCTCAATCAAATCCGAAATAAAACCACAAGATCAAATGAAATAACAATCCAAAACTTAAAGCGAAACTTATATACATTTCTATCTCAAAAGGAAGTACAAATATCGAATATACAAAGGTTCTCAATTCGTCATACATCCAGCCCGTGCCAAGCACTAGGGCGAGAACCATTACAAAACAAAAAAACTAGACTAGGCTAACCTACACTGGGCTCTCGTCCTTGCTCGCATCCCCCTGTTAAGGAAAACAAAACTAAAGGGGTGAGCTAAAAGCTCAGTGAGGTTCCGAACACATAGTCAACAACAAAGCCAATACATTAACCATCGATAATCAATAATTCAAGAAACATTTACAATGGAAAGCGATAATAACACATACATTAAAAGGATACGGGCTCACAGGGAGCCATTTGTTCGTTCGTTCGTTCGTTCTCCTGTCATTCCCCTTATTCCTCCAATCATTTGTAAATGCATTTTTGTAAGTAAACCCTCGTTCGATCGTTCATTTCATTCACCCCCTCCTGGACGTTGGCCAGGCTCCACCAACCTACAAGGTAATACTCGAGTATACCAACGTTCACACCCAAGGTCACCATATCGCCCGACCGAGTCCGCTTCTGGCTCGAGTCGATCGGTAACGAAGGGCAGGGTCCAGTTCAGCCAAAAGGCTTACATCATGCACAACTAATGTATCAATCATTAAATCGTTGAAAATTTCACGTTTCATTTAGGTCGAGCGCGATAAAGTACACGCTCGCCTAGAAAATTCGTTTTGGAAATCATTGGAAACACTTAACACATTATCAAACAATAACAACAAGTCATGAAGTCAAGGAGAATATAACAAACAAGGAACACTCACCTATGTACGCAAAACAACGTGCAAAATATTCTTCCGGATATTATCCTTAGTCACCGAGAAAACCTAAGATTAAACGAGAAAGAATATTACAGCTCATCTAGCACAAACAATTAGGTGAAATCAAAGAAACTCAACAATTGATGAGTAGAACGTATAAAAAGACTTTAAAGTGAAACGAGGACATTTGGACCTGTGGACAAGAATAATTAGGGTTTCGTAGACCAAACGTAAAACCAAACTAAAGACAAGTCGGAATCCAACTAGATAGGCTAAGAAATACTGTTTCAAAATCGTTTATATGGTTCAAAATCATCTCATATTCAAGTAGATATTATACACTAAAGGTCTTAATGAAATTCATGAAAAAAAAGAGGTCAAAATACCCAAGAAAACCCTAAACCACTCCTCTTTATTTGGGTAAGAGTAAGTACACATTTGGAGTTTCCAATTGAAGAAGGATCATGTTTTAAGATGGAAAACGGTCATAGTATTTGCCAAACGAAAAATATACAAGTTCAAATAGAAACTTAGCCCTCGAACGAAAATTTGGGCAGCACAAACCATTTATGGCTTCATTGTTTTCCTCAATCAATCCCAACATTACACACAACATAAATAGCCACTCAATAGGCTCAATGTCAAATGGTTACCAAATCAAGCTAGGACATGTGTGGAAATGACGTTTAGGTTGGAAAACAAAAGGCAGATTTGCTGTTACTTAGCGGAACTAACACAACTGAAGCGACACTAGTCAGATTGAGGTACAATTTACACCGTTTCGAATCTAAGAGAAAGGGCTACAACGTTGAAGAAGGTCACTCAGTCCAGTTTGCAATGTATCTAGGTCAAATTTACCAAAACAACCCCAGATTTTCCAGTTCGCAGTTCAACTAGCAGTCCTGATTCATTCAATCATATCTCAACACATGGAACTCCAATTCAAGTGATTCCAAAGCCATCTGAAAGCTAAGATACCAGGCTATATTTCTTAAGAATACATTGACAACCAAATCAGTAGTATTCCCGGTCAAACTAACCAATTACAGAAGCGGATTATCAGTTTTGGATAGAAACAGGGTAGCAGGGGTATTTCTGTCTTTTCATAGGCTACGTTGCTCCCATCGGGTTGAAATTTTGTAGGAAACTATAAAACATCATTATCTACAACTTTCATGTTTTGTGGTAAGGCTAGTTCGGCCTCTAACATGGTGAAATAGAACCGGGCAGAAGCAGGGCAGGTTATCATCCAAGCTGGAATTTATGCTTACAAACCAGAAATTTCTTTAGGCCAAGTAACCTAACATCTAAACACTAGCTATTTCACATATCAAAGCTATCAAACCATAACTAATCATTAATCTTCATATTAGGGCAGAAAATTCACCAAGAAACTGAAATTTTCATAAACCTACTTCAACCCATAGAATTCTCTCACAAAATTTCTAATTCAACAACTATAACCACAAATTGCCCATTAATTGAAGTAAAGAAGGAGTTTCTTGACAATTTACCTTTACAACTCAAGAAAGATAGTAGCTTAGGTTTCTTTCTCCCAAAACAACTCCACCAATAGCTTCAAACCTCCTTAATGAGCACTTGTATGGAGTAGATTCAAGTTTGGTTGGTTGGAACTCAAGATTTGAGCAAATTTGGAAGTTAGAAATTGAAGAAGCTTTCCTTGTTTTCCTCCTTAGAACAGCCGGCCAAGAGGGATTAAAAATGGAGAAAATTTGGTCAAAATTTGGTTTTAGTAAAGGTAAGAAGGTTTGGTCAAAGTCCAACTACGAATCGGATCGCGACACGTGGCCCCTTAGATGTTTAAGTTTATCTTCTTGTCTCTCCATACTAATTAATCTAACTAACCTCTAATTGTCTCCTAGCACCTTGTAAAATAATATCACTAAATACAAAACTCACTTAGTCACCAAAATTATATCGCACTAGCGGGTCCCACGTCTATAACGCACTTCAAATTAACGTACACTAACTCATACTAAGAAAAATGATTTTAAAACTGTACTTACTTATAAAAATACATAGAGAATTTAATATTTTCAAGGAAAGTATAAAATGTAGGCAAAGAAATAGAATAATGCTGAGAAAATGTGAAAATTTTTGGGTTCTCACACCTTGCTTATGCTCATAGTTGTTGTCCGAATTAGAATCGCTAGACTCATGTGCATAAGCCTTTCACGGCTGTCTTTGGAGCTTTCATGAGACAATTCTAAGCTGTCAATGCGTTGGTGCATCAGTTCAAGTTTTTGGTCCATCATGCGTCCCAATTCGCCTTTTATTGCGTCTGTGAAAAGTTTAAGATCAAAAACTTGGGAGCTTGCTCCCCCCTCGTTAGCCATGGTGAAGTATAGGCTAAAAATAATAATGGAAAGAAGCAAAGTTTTCCTCGCACACTTCCTCACGTGTTTAATCTCGCTCTCGTGTTTGAACACTCTAATGAACTCACCAAGGTGTTTTCAAGGCTCCTCGGTCAACTCCTTGAAGAAGTTAGAACTCCCTCTAGTGTGGTTCAACTTACCAACCAAGGTCACAAGATTGTAGCACTTTGAACGAAAAAGAACAAAAGATGAAGAGACTGACCACGATTCAATGAATGACTCAAAGTTAAATTTTAACGATCCTAGAGAAAACTCTACCCGAAACTGGAATTTTGAGTTGCTGGTTGCTACATTTCTGGTCAGTGTTTTGGTAGGTAAATGGACACTTAGAGGATTCAGAATGACACTTAAAACTGATCTAATGATGCACAAAAATTTCCAAAATTAATGATTGGACAGAAATTCCCCAACGGTTGCAAAGATGGAATCCGAATAGAAAAGGAATTTGTGTTGCGGTGGGACTGTTTTGGAACCCCAAGGCTGACTTTTCTTCCTTAATCCTTTGGAAACAAGAATTAATCTTCCTATTTGCTAGTTCCCACGAAATTCTAAGGTCAAGGTCAAGATTGGAACTGATTTGGTTGTTTTTAGGAATAAGGCTGGAAAATTTGACTTGAATAGGTTGGAAAATTTGACTTGAATAAGCTGAAAAAAATTGACTTGACTTGGGGTCTCTTAGACACCAATATTTCGATGGTCAGCTTTTAGGAGGGCATTTATCACAATCAATGGTCAAATTTGGAAGCTTTCAAGAGTCAAATTTCGTGGCTTAGGAAGGCTGGTTTTCAAGAGTCAAATTTCATGGCTGAATGTTCTTCTTCTTATCAATGGTCAATTCTGAAGGCTTTCAAGAGTCAAATTTTGTAGCTTAGAATGGCTGGCTTTCAAGAGTCAAATTTTGCGGCTTAAATGTTTTTTATCAAGAAAGAAGATTATTGTGGTGAAGACAAGGATTTTGGCAGCTGGAATTTTGTAGCCTTGTTGTTTACCAAGATTTGGTTCCCAAAACCCAGAAACTTCAAAATTCTTTCAAGAATTCAAGATGTTAATTTCCAAAATTCAAGAAACACGAAATTGAAGATGATTTCCTCCCCAAACAATCCAAGATTTCACGATTTGATCAAGACAGATTTTGGTTGACTTCAAGAATCCCAACTAAAGTTTCAAGAACTTCAAGATTGTGGTTTTAAACAATCAAGAACTTCAAGAAACCCAAGTTTCGATCAAAACAGATTTCCAAGAATTTTGTAAGGTCATCCAGCTATATTTTTTTTTGTATGTAAACAACAAGAACACAAGGTAACAACTAGATAGGACTCTAAAACCCTTGCTATAAACTGATTTTTTTCGGATGAATAGTAACCACGGATGATCAAATAGAACAAAAGATTGGAATTAAATGGATATAATAGAATAGAAACAAGACACAAATACAAACAAAGAATAAAGAATAAGACACAAAAAAAAGGCTGGACCAAACAAGGCTAACCACAACAATTAACAACAACTAGACGCAAGTTTATGACGTGACAAATTTGGAAAAATAACGCAAGACACGATGCAACAAATCTGGAAATTACGGATAGCAAACTTAGAACACTAAAACAGAATTTTGGACAACTTGACTCGAAAAGGAAATAAATAAAGGGATATAACGTGATACCTCTTAACTAACTCTGATTACCAACTGATACGAATGTCGCCAACCTTGTGACGAAACCCGTAAAAGATTAGTTTCAGGATTGATAAGAGGACACCAAGTTTGGAGCGGATGACCTCAACCCGTTAATCACGTGGTTAACGAACCTTGGTATAATGGTAGAAGACGCCATAACCTAGTGCGATTCTAGATTGATAAGTCACGAACACCTAGAGAAATTCTAAGGTATTCAAGAAACCTTAGAGAAACCAAGAAAACTCTCAAAATCTGATTTATTGATTGAATGCCTAAAACCGTTGGAAGTGTGGGCTATTTATAGCCTTACATAGAGATGAAAAACTAAATAATATGGAACTAGTCTAGAATTGTGAGTTGACTAAGACTAAGAATTATAGGCTTGACTATTTCCATAAAACTAAGCATTGTGGGCTTGACCGAACCTTATGAGGTCATCCCTTAGGTAAATAAAGCAAGGCTATGGACCATTAAGCCCTTATTACAATGACTTAACTAAAATAGTGAATATGACTAGAGAAGGGTCACACATGGTTCTCTTTGACGTGCACCACATGGATGACCTTCATTCCTTCATGCTCAAGTCTCTCAATGACCTTGG
This sequence comes from Coffea eugenioides, assembly GCF_003713205.1. NCBI lineage: Eukaryota > Viridiplantae > Streptophyta > Magnoliopsida > Gentianales > Rubiaceae > Coffea > Coffea eugenioides. The sequence continues at coordinate 27,145,214 of NC_040037.1, forward strand.
GGACAATTTCTTGGCCTTGTATCTCACGAACAAGCCCTTAGAGTTCCTCCCTCATCTTCGTAGCTCGTGCTCGAGTCACAGGTCCTAGGGGAACTCAAATAGTTGGTAATGGTGTTTCTTGGTTCGTATCACTTGCGTTGGATTTGGAAACTGAGAGGAATTTGGAATCTTATCTCCACATTCTTGATTTCTAATTCTTGTTAGACTTGGTTCATTATTATCAGCTGCCAAAATCCAAAAATACACTTAGGAAACCTTCTCAAAATAGCAATTTGCTTTCCAAACGTGAATCCAAGAATCAACCAAACTGAGCTTCCAAATTCTAGCCAAGTACAATTGGGTGAACATATTCTTTGACAAATATCCAACCTAAATACTTGAACACCACAAGTATCCAAGCTAAGTACTTGATGCAGTTCAAGAAGAAACTCAAATTGATATGCTTCTCGGTCAACTTGTTCCAAGACACGTAGCACGATTGCCCAAGGATCTAGAAGGATGACCAACTGTTTGGATTGCAGAACCTAGAACCAAGATGGACGGCACAACTTGATTAAAGGTGGTAGAACAACGACTCTAATTGAGGTGGTTACTCAAGTAGATAGGCTGGATGAACAACCAAGGACATTACGCGAGATTGCTTAAAGAACCCTTGCCTAGCAAGTAGGAATGTAACTCTCGGATTTTGAAGAGAAACAAAGTGAATTTTTATTATCAATAATGTCTACCCTTTGCTTGTACAAAAGATGCCTTTTTATAGGCTAGAAACCTAGGAGCCTAATCCTTTGTGGTCAAGGATTGGCGGCCCATCTGCTTAACTAGAAAGGGAAATTCGGTACACTCTTTGAACAAGTGCGGGCCGATTATTCAACTCCAATAACTAATGAACTAGTAATTAAAACATGACTAACAATGCTAACTAACAACTAATGACTCGATAATGATCAAACCGACTTGCAACTTAAACGACTAATGGTGCAAAGGTTCGGCCAACTCCTATTAGTCACACGCGTGGTCCGCACTTGGCTCCTCATGGGCTTGGATCAACGTGTAGACAACTTGCTTAACCCCGTCCAAGCATTCAATGTTTCTATGGACCCTTTGTTGGTCTTGAACATTTCTAACAAGGGCTTGAAGAGACTCTTTGAATTGCTTTGCTCGTGCACGTGTAACCGGCTCCAATGGAACTCCCACTTGAGCATCATCCATGCACACATCAGTCCCCTCCACTTGGGAAGGATTTGTCCTCAAATCTGGATCATCCTCGTCAAGGAACGGGCTCAAGTCCGTGACATTGAAAGTCGCGCGCTAACATGGTACTCCCCGGGAAACTCCAACTTGTAGGCATTATCATTGACACGTTGAAGCACTCGGAAAAATCCGTCGCACCTCGGAGACAACTTGCTGTGGTGTTGCTTAGGGAATCGTTCCTTCCTTAAGTGTTGTGAGAACTCGAAAATTTTCACATTTTCTAAGTATTATTTTATTTCTTTGCCTACATTTTTATACTGCCCTTTAAAATATTAAATTTTCTATACATTTATAAGTAAGTATAGTTTTTAAATCATTTTCATGGTATAAGTCAGTGTATGCTAAATTTGAAGTGCATTATAGACGTGGGACCCGCTAGTACGGTAAGTGCGATAAAATTTTGATGACTAAGTGATTTTTGTATAAAGGGATATTACTGTACAAGGTGCAAGGAGGTAATTGGATATTAGCTAGATAGCTTAACCATTGGTAGATAAAAAGATGAGAACAAAACCCTTAAAGTGCCAAGTGTCGCAAACCGATTGAAAGTTGGATTTTGACCTAATTCTTACCTTCACTAAATATCCAATTTTGACCCAATTTTCTCCCATTTTTATTTGTCTTGGCCGGCTGTTTTGAGGAGAAAAACAAGAGAGAAAACTCCATTTTCTACTTCACTAGCTAGCTTGATCTTGAGTTTTAGCCAACCAAATTGGAAACAACACCACACAAGTGCCCACTAAGGAAGCTTAAAGGCTTTGATGGAGTTATTTTGGAGGAGGAAAGACTAAGCTACCATTTTCCTTGAGGTTCCAAGGTAATTTGATAAGAACATCTTCCTTTGTTCCTAGTAGTTGTAAATTAGTGGCATGTGGTTGCCACTTTGGTAGTTTTTTGCAAAATTTCTGGGTTAGAAGTGGTAATGTGTGGATTTTCAGTTTTCTTAGAGAATTTTCTGCCTCATGTGATGATTAATGGTTAGCCATGTTTTACTAGTTTTGATATGTGAAAAATCTAGTGTTTTGGTGTTAGTTTCATTTGTCTAAAGAAATTTCAGCTTGGGTACATCAATTTCAGTTTTAGGGTTCCTAATTTGAGTATGATTAGGGTTAGTTTTGGAGCTAGCAATTGGTTGTATTTTAAGGGGGTTTATTAGCCTATGATGTATATGTGAAATTTGGTTGATTGTTATCAGATTTGGTGGTTGGTTGCAACATGGAAAGTAAAGGAAAAACAAGGGAAGTGCTGCTGAAATTTTTCGCAGGAGCTCTTGAGCAGGTTTGGGAAATTTACTATACCCAATTGTAGAAATATTGGAATTGAGTTTCATTTGTTGCGTTTTAAACTAAATTCATAGAGCTATAAACCGTGAAAATTTCAGACCCTGGTTCGGTCTGTACGATTTATGATGATTTTACAAAGTTGACTGAAATTGCATACCTGCTCTGTCTTTTACTGGATAAAACAGCAAATTGAGGCTCGAATTTGAACAACTTGTGATCTGAATCTTATAAATGTGTCTTCTGATAAATTGTACCCCTTTGACTCTATTTTCCGACGGTATAAATTTTATCAATTTTGGACTTAAGAATCTTGAGATATGATTTTTCAAATGGTGGTGCATAAAACTGAAAAATCCTATTTTCCTAAAAGTGTCCTTACTCTCATTTTACACCTTAAGTTTGGAGTTAGTAAATCATTGTAGGTATGGTTTTGGTAGAAGTGAAGGGTTTGGGGTCATTTATGTTCTTAGGACCAATCGTTACCTTTTTACTCCAAAGCCGCCTTTTTATCTCCTTGTACTAGTAGTTATTCGGATTTTCTTTGATTCAGCAAAACTTTGGATGGTAGAACCGTAATATTTTCTCTTGGTTATTCTTAGGGTTTCTTGGTGATTGAGGGTATTATCCGGAAGGATACTTTGGACGTTATTTTGCTTAAATAGGTGAGTGTTCTTTGTACGTTATGTTTCCAATGACTATGGGGATTGTTGTGACTAAGTGACTATTTGTGAATGTTCGATTAAATGTTAAATGTTTTCAATGATTTTTAAAAATGAATTTTACCTGACGAGTGTGTACTTTATCGCACTCGACCTAAGTGAATGTGAACTTTCCAATGATTAAATGATTAAATGTTTACATACTACTTGTGCATGAATGTAAGCCTTTTGACTGAATTGGGCCCTTGTCCTTCGTTGCCGGTCGACTCGAGTCAGAAGCGGACTCGGTCGGGCGATTGGTGACCCTGGGTTAATGTTTGATATACTCGAATTTGACCACGAAGTCTGGTAGAGACTGGCCAATGACCAGTAGGAAGAAAATGAAATGAATGAATGAATGGCAAGAACAATGGAGGGGTTTTCACTTACAAAGATAATAATTTTTTAATGATTGTAGGAATAAGGAAAATGGTCGGTGAATAAATGAACGAATGGCTCCACGTGAGCATGTATCCTTTTCATGAGTGTGTTATCGTTGCTTTATATTGTAAATGTTTTCTGGATTACTTGTTATTACATGATTATTGTCCTTATTTAATTACTTGGCTATGTGTATGGAACCTCACTGGACTTTTAGCTCATTCCGTTAGTTTTGTTTTCCTTACAGGAGGTGCGAGCAAGGGCGTGAGACCGGTATAGACTAGCATAGTCCAGTTTGTGAAATTTTTGTGTTTGTTCTCGCGCTAGTGCTCCATTAGGATTGATTGTATAGGGAACTTAAATCTTTTGTAATATTTGGGACTGTATTACTGGTGGAGATAGAAATGAATGTAAGTATATGTTTCAAGTTTGGGAATTGTTATTTCGCTTGGTCTCGAGGTTATATCTTTTCACTTGAAGAGAACAATCGAGTCCTGGTGAAAGTTGGGCAGGCGGTCCGCCGAAGCCTTTGGTTCACCTTAGGTGGAGGTGCGGCTGTCGCAGGTGGTATCAGAGCCACTTCGCATGGTTTCTGCCCGGAGTGAGCTTGGGCCAAGTGGTGTTATGGTCCTGATTCAGTGAATAAGTATGAAGGACTAAGTGCTCTTTTGAGCATAAGCTATGAATCATGAATTGTTATAGGTCTTAAATCTTTATAATGGTACTTGAGGATAATAGATATGTACGTCAGGTAGGAATCTCGATTGTAGATAATTTACTCTTGGAACTGGTCAACTCGAGTGGTGAATTATCTCGGATTCTTGTACCCGAGTACGCGGGAGTTGAAAGCAATACTAAGGACTTGCGATCTTTATTGCGGGGAGCAGGAATGGGCTAATGTTTGGTGAGAGTAAGTGCAAAGGGTTAACGGACTTCTAGTTCGGATAGTAAAAGAAGTGAGAGATCGGACAGGGAATATTTTAACCGAGTGTGGAACGGCATGTCGCGTTTTCTTCTTGTTTTGCCCCTGTAGTGTTACTGTATGTATTTGGCTTGTGGCTTGTGACATGTCAATACTTACATGTATAGTATTTGTTGTACTTAATTTTGTTCAACTTGATATGTATCTTTGTGAATTTGGTGTATTATATTTTGCCGATTTAGTCAATTTACTTTGTTTGCATACTAAATCACCTTTTGAAAAAAAAACAAAAGAGAGAAAAGGATTATGGAAGGGAGACGAAGTCGCGGATGTGGAGTTAGTCGTGGCCGTGGGGCTAGGCAAGCTGAAAAACCAAGAAAAGAAATAGAAACAGCAGCTGAGCAAGATCGTGGGCCGAGGGTTGAGGCAGGAGACCAAGTAGCGACAGTGATACAACAAATGACAAATATCTTGGCACGATTGGTAGATCAACAAGGCCATATGCCAGTGAATCATCCCCAAAATCCCGAGATAGGAGAGGATAGGGCTCTGGAGCAGTTTCAAAAGTTTGTTCCTCCTAAATTCCTTGGTGGGCCTGATCTAGATGTAGCTGAACAGTGGTTAGAGGCAAAGAATAACATCTTCGCAGCCTTGAACTACACGGAGCAAAGACATGTGAACTTTGTTGTATTCCAATTTGAAGGACCGGCCCGAGCGTGGTGGAATGTTATTAGGGCAAAATGGGAGAGAGAACAGACTGCATGGACATGGGCGAACTTTATAAGAAAATTTAACGAGAAGTACCTCCCACCTTTGGTCCAAGAAAGGAGAGAGGATGAGTTTATTGGATTGCGTCAGGGAACCCAGAGTGTGGCCGAATATGAGACTAAATTTACTAAACAGTCTAAGTTCGCTTACGAATTAGTGGCTACAGAGCGAAGGAGAGTAAGACTATTCATACAAGGCTTGAATATGGAAAATTCGGAAAGTTTTAGCGGCAGTTCAAGTTAATACTTTTACGGAAGCTCTTGAGAAAGTGCAGAGAATTGAGGATGCGAAAGCACAAGTAAAAGCTTTTCAAATGCGAAAAAGAGGTGCATCTAGTAGCATACCTGAGGAACCTAGAGAAAAGATAACGCCCTCCAAAGTGCAAAAAGTGAATCATTTACCTCATCCACCATGGACATTAAGAGCACTAGATGAAGGATCTAAAAAAGAAAGTCAAATAGGACAAGAGGCGATTTCTCCAGAAGGCCAAACAGGAGCTCCTCGCTTGGCTTGTGGATATTCTGGGAAGGCCAATCACACAGAGAATGATTGCTAGAGGAAAGGGCGAAAGTGTTTGATTTGTGGGAGTAGCAATCATCAACTTAGTAATTGCCCGAAGAAACAGCCATGAGAGAATAGTACTCAACAAGTGGATGGAACCAAACCGAAACAAACTAATGAAAGAGGGAACCGAACAAAAGTACCAGAACAGGGATATGCCGTAGACAAGCAACAAGCTCCGGGGTCATCTGAGGCAACGGAAGGTAAAAATTTCGAGGACGAAATTTCTTAAGGGGGAGAGAGTGTGAGAACTCGAAAATGTTCACATTTTCTAAGTATTATTTTATCTCTTTGCCTACATTTTTATACTGTCCTTTAAAATATTAAATTTTCCATACATTTTATAAGTAAGTACAGTTTTTAACTCATTTTCATGGTATAAGTTAGTGTCCGTTAAATTTGAAGTGCATTATAGGTGTGGGACCCGCTAGTGCGGTAAGTGTGATAAAATTTTGATGACTAAGTGATTTTTGTATAAAGGGATATTACTGTACAAGGTTCAAGGAGGCAATTGGAGGTTAGCTAGATAGCTTAACCATTGGTAGATAAAAGGATGAGAACAAAACACTTAAAGTGCCAAGTGTCGCAAACCGATTGAAAGTTGGACTTTGACCTAATTCTTACCTTTACTAAATATCCAATTTTGACCCAATTTTCTCCCATTTTTCTTTGTCTTGGCCGGCTGTTTTGAGGAGAAAAACAAAAGAGAAAAACTCCATTTTCTACTTCACTTGCTAGCTTGGATCTTGAGTTTTAGCCAACCAAATTGGAAACTACACCATACAAGTGCTCACTAAGGAAGCTTAAAGGCTTTGGTGGAGTTATTTTGGAGGAGGAAAGCCTAACCTACCATTTTCCTTGAGGTTCCAAGGTAATTTGATAAGAACATCTTCCTTTGTTCCTAGTAGTTGTAAATTAGTGGCTTGTGGTTGCCACTTTGGTAGTTTTATGCAAAATTTCTAGGTTAGAAGTGGTGATGTGTGGATTTTCAGTTTTCTTAGAGAATTTTCTGCCTCATGTGATGATTAATGGTTAGCCATGTTTTATTAGTTTTGATATGTGAAAAATTTAGTGTTTTGGTGTCAGTTTCATTTGCCTAAAGAAATTTCAGCTTGGGTGCATCAATTTCAGTTTTAGGGTTCCTAATTTGAGTATGATTAGGGTTAGTTTTGGAGCTAGCAATTGGTTGTATTTTAAGGGAGTTTAATAGCCTATGATGTATATGTGAAATTTGGCTGATTGTTATGAGATTTGGTGGTTGGTTGTAACATGGAAAGTAAAGGAAAAACAAGGGAAGTGCTGCTGAAATGTTTCGCAGGAACTCTTGACTAGTTTTGGGAAATTTACTATATCTTGTTGTAGAACTATCGGAATTGAATTCTGTTTATTTTATTTTAAACTAGATTCATGGAGCTATAAACCGTGAAAATTTCAGACCCTGGTTCTGTCTGAGCAATTTATGGTGATTTTTCAAAGTTGACTGAAATTGCATACCTGTTCTGTGTTTTACTGGATATAACAGCAATTTTGGACTCGAATTTGACTGACTTGTGATCTGAATCTTACAAATGTGTCTTCTGAGAAATTGTACCCCTTTGAGTCTATTTTCCGGCAGTATTAATTTTATCAATTTTGGACTTAAGAATCTTGACATATGATTTTTCAAATGGTGGTGCGCAAAACTGGAAAATCCTGTTTTTCTAAAAGTGTCCTTACTCTCATTGTCCACCTTATGTTCGGAGTTAGTAAATCATTGTAGGTATGGTTTTGGTAGAAGTGAAGGGTTTGGGGTCATTTATGTTCTTAGGACCAACCGTTACCTTTTTACTCCAAAGCCGCCTTTTTATCTCCTTGTACTAGTAGTTATTCGGATTTTCATTGATTCAGCTAAACTTTGGATGGTTGAACCGTAATATTTTCTCTTGGTTATTCTTAGGGTTTCTTGGTGATTGAGGGTGTTATCCGAAAGGATATTTTGGACGTTATTTTGCTTAAATAGATGAGTGTTCTTTGTACATTATGTTTCCACTGACTATGTGGATTGTTGTGACTATGTGACTAATTGTGAATGTTCGATTAAATGTTCAATATTTTCAATGATTCTAAAAATGAATTTTGCTAGACGAGTGTGTATTTTATCTCTCTCGACCTAAGTGAATGTGAAATTTTCAATGATTAAATGATTAAATGTTTACATACTACTTGTGCATGAGTATAAGCCTTTTGGCTGAATTGGGCCCTTGTCTTTCGTTGCCGGTCGACTCGAGCCAGAAGCGGACTCGGTCGGGCGATTGGTGACCCTGGGTTAATGTTTGGTATACTCGAGTTTGACCACGAAGTCTGGTGGAGACTGGCCAGTGACCAGTAGGGGGAAAATGAAATGAATGAATGAATGGCAAGAACAATGGAGGGGTTTTCACTTACAAATATATTATTTTTTAATGATTGAAGGAATAAGGAAAATGGTCGGTGAATAAAATGAACGAATGGCTCCACGTGAGCATGTGTCCTGGTGAGAGCTGGGCAAGCAGTCCGCCGAACCCTTTGGTTCGCCTTAGGGGGAGATGGGGCTGTCACAGGTGGTATCAGAGCCACTTCGCGTGGTTTTGCGCGGAGTGAGTTTGGGCCAAGTGGTGTTATGGTCCTGATTCCGTGAATAAGTATGAAGGACTAAGTGCTCTTTTGAGCATAAGCTATGAATCATGAATTGTTATAGGTCTTAAATCTTTATCATGGTACTTGAGAACAATCGATATGTACGTCAGGTAGGAATCTTGATTGTAGATAATTTACTCTTGGAACTGGTCAGCTCGAGTGGTGAATTATCTCGGATTCTTGTACCCGAGTACGCGGGAGTTGAGAGCAATACTAAGGACTTGCGATCTTTATTGCAGGGAGCAGGAATGGGCTAATGTTTGGTGAGAGTAAGTGCAAGGGGTTAACGGACGTCTAATTCAGATAGTAAAAGAAGTGAGAGATCGGACAGGGAATATTTTAACCGAATGTTGAACGGCATGTCGCGTTTTCTTCTTGTTTTGCCCCTGTAGTGTTACTGTATGTATTTGGCTTGTGGCTTGTGGCATGTATAGTATTTGCTGTACTTAATTTTGTTCAACTTGATATGTATCTTTGTGAATTTGGTGTATTATATTTTGCCGATTTAGTCAATTTACTTTGTTTGCATACTAAATCACCTTTTGAAAAAAAACAAAAGAGAGAAAAGGATTATGGAAGGGAGACGTAGTCGCGGATGTGGAGTTAGTCGTGGCCATAGGGCTAGGCAAGCTCAAGAACCAAGAAAAGAAAGAGAAACAGCAGCTGAGCAAAATCGTGGGCCGAGGGTTGAGGCAGGAGACCAAGTAGCGATGGCGATACAACAAATGACCAATATCTTGGCACGATTGGTAAATCAATAAGGGCAAATGCCAGCGAATCAACCCCAAAATCCCGAGATAGGAGAAGATAGGGCTCTGGAGCGGTTTCAAAAATTTGTTCCTCCTAAATTTCTTGGAGGGCCTGATCCAGATGTAGTTGAACAGTGGTTAGAGGCACTGAATAACATCTTCGCAGCCTTGAACTACACAGAGCAAAGACAAGTGAATTTTGCTGTATTCCAATTTGAAGGATCGGTCTGAGCGTGGTGGAATATTATTAAGGCAAAGTGGGAGAGAGAACAGACTGCATGGACATGGGTGAACTTTATAAGGGAATTTAATGAGAAGTACCTCCCACCTTTGGTCCAAGAAAGGATAGAGGATGAGTTTATTGGATTGCGTCAGGGAAACCAGAGTGTGGCCGAATATGAGACTAAATTTACTAAACAGTCTATGTTCGCTTCCGAATTAGTGGCTACAGAGCAAAGGAGAGTAAGAAGGTTCATACAAGACTTGAATTTGGAAATCTAGGAAGCTTTAACGGCGGTTCAAGTTAATACTTTTACGGAAGCTCTTGAGAAAGTGCAGAGAATTGAGGATGCGAAAGCACAAGTAAAATCTTTTCAAACGCGAAAAAGAGGTGCATCTAGTAGCACACCTGAGGAACCTAGAGAAAAGATAACGCCCTCCAAAGTGCAAAAAGTGAACCATTTATCTCATCCACCATGGACATTAAGAGCACTAGATGAAGGATCTACAAAAGGAAGTCAAATAGGACAAGAGGCGATTTCTCCAGAAGGCCAAACAGTAGCTCCTCGCTTGGCTTGTGAATATTCTGGGAAGGCCAATCACACTGAGAATGATTGCTGGAGAAAATGGCGAAAGTGTTTGATTTGTGGGAGTAGCAATCATCACCTTAGTAATTGCCCGAAAAAACAGCCACGAGAGAATAGTACTCAACAAGTGGATGGAACCAAACCGAAACAAACTAATGAAAGAGGGAACCGAACAAAAGTACCAGCACAGGGATATGCCGTAGACCAGCAACAAGCTCCGGGGTCATCTGAGGCAACGGAAGATAAAAATTTCGAGGACAAAATTTCTTAAGGGGGAGAGAGTGTGAGAACTCAAAAATTTTCACATTTGCTAAGTATTATTTTATCTCTTTGCCTACATTTTTATACTGTCCTTTAAAATATTAAATTTTCTATAAATTTTATAATTAAGTACAGTTTTTAAATCATTTTCATCGTATAAGTTAGTGTACGTTAAATTTGTAGTGCATTATAGACGTGGGACCTGCTAGTGCGGTAAATGTGATAAAATTTTGATGACTAAGTGATTTTTGTATAAAGGGATATTACTGTACATGGTGTAAGGAGGTAATTGGAGGTTAGCTGGATAGCTTAACCATTGGTAGATAAAAGGATGAGAGCAAAACCCTTAAAGTGCCAAGTGTCGCAAACCGATTGAAAGTTGGACTTTGACCTAATTCTTACCTTTACTGAATATCCAATTTTGACCCAATTTTCTCCCATTTTTCTTTCTCTTGGCCAGCTGTTTTGAGGAGAAAAACAAGAGAGAAAAACTCCATTTTCTACTTCATTTGCTAGCTTGGATCTTGAGTTTTAGCCAACCAAATTGGAAACTACACCATACAAGTACTCACTAAGGAAGCTTTTAGGCTTTGGTGGAGTTATTTTGGAGGAGGAAAGACTAAGCTACCATTTTTCTTGAGGTTCCAAGGTAATTTGATAAGAACATCTTGCTTTGTTTCTAGTAGTTGTAAATTAGTGGCTTGTGGTTGCCACTTTGGTAGTTTTATGCAAAATTTCTGGGCTAGAAGTGGCGATGTGTGGATTTTCAGTTTTCTTACAGAATTTTCTGCCTCATGTGATGATTAATGGTTAGTCATGTTTTATTAGTTTTGATATGTGAAAAATCTGGTGTTTTGGTGTTAGTTTCATTTGCCTAAAGAAATTTCAGCTTGGGTGCATCAATTTCAGTTTTAGGGTTCCAAATTTGAGTATGATTAGGGTTAGTTTTGGAGCTAGCAATTGGTTGTATTTTAAGGGAGTTTAATAGCCTATGATGTATATGTGAAATTTGGCTGATTGTTATGAGATTTGGTGGTTGGTTGTTACATGGAAAGTAAAGGAAAAACAAGGGAAGTGCTGCTGAAATTTTTCTCAGGAACTCTTGAGCAGTTTTGGGAAATTTACTATATCTTGTTATAGAACTATCGGAATTGAATTCTGTTTATTCTGTTTTAAACTAGATTCATGGAGCTATAAACCGTGAAAATTTCAGACCCTGGTTCTGTCTGAGCAATTTATGGTGATTTTTCAAAGTTGACTGAAATTGCATACCTGTTCTGTCTTTTACTGGATAAAACAGCAATTTTGGACTCGAATTTGACTGACTTGTGATCTGAATCTTACAAATGTGTCTTCTGAGAAATTGTACCCCTTTGAGTCTATTTTCCGACAGTATTAATTTTATCAATTTTGGACTTAAGAATCTTGACATATGATTTTTCAAATGGTGGTGTGCAAAACTGGAAAATCCTGTTTTTTTAAAAGTGTCCTTACTTTCATTTTCCACCTTAAGTTTGGAGTTATTAAATCATTGTGGGTATGGTTTTGGTAGAAGTGAAGGGTTTGGGGTCATTTATGTTCTTAGAACTAACCGTTACCTTTTTACTCCAAAGCCGCCTTTTTATCTCCTTGTACTAGTAGTTATTCGGATTTTCATTGATTCAGCTAAACTTTGGATGGTTGAACCGTAATATTTTCTCTTGGTTATTCTTAGGGTTTCTTGGTGATTGAGGGTGTTATCCGAAAGGATATTTTGGACGTTATTTTGCTTAAATAGATGAGTGTTCTTTGTACATTATGTTTCCACTGACTATGTGGATTGTTGTGACTATGTGACTAATTGTGAATGTTCGATTAAATGTTCAATATTTTCAATGATTCTAAAAATGAATTTTGCTAGACGAGTGTGTATTTTATCTCTCTCGACCTAAGTGAATGTGAAATTTTCAATGATTAAATGATTAAATGTTTACATACTACTTGTGCATGAGTATAAGCCTTTTGGCTGAATTGGGCCCTTGTCTTTCGTTGCCGGTCGACTCGAGCCAGAAGCGGACTCGGTCGGGCGATTGGTGACCCTGGGTTAATATTTGGTATACTCGAGTTTGACCACGAAGTCTGGTGGAGACTGGCCAGTGACCAGTAGGGGGAAAATGAAATGAATGAATGAATGGCAAGAACAATGGAGGGGTTTTCACTTACAAATATAATTTTTTTTTTAATGATTGAAGGAATAAGGAAAATGGTCGGTGAATAAATGAACGAATGGCTCCACGTGAGCATGTATCCTTTTCATGAGTGTGTTATCATTGCTTTATATTGTAAATATTTTCTGGATTACTTGTTATTACATGATTAATGTCCTTGTTTAATTACTTGGCTATATGTATGGAACCTCACTGGGCTTTTAGCTCATTCCGTTAGTTTTGTTTTCCTTACAGGAGGTGCGAGTAAGGGCATGAGACTGGTATAGACTAGCATAGTCCAGTTTGTGAAATTTTTGTGTTTGTTTTCGCACTAGTGCTCCGTTAGGATTGATTGTATAGGGAACTTAAATCTTTTGTTATATTTGGGACTGTATTACTGGTGGAGATAGAAATGAATGTAAGTATATGTTTCAAGTTTGGGAATTGTTATTTCGCTTGGTCTCGAGGTTATATCTTTTCACTTGAAAAGAACGATCGAGTCCTGGCGAGAGTTGGACAGGCGGTCCCCCGAATCCTTTGGTTTCTCCTTAGGGGGAGGTGGGGCTGTCACAAGTGTAGTCAGACCCAATCTCCAGGTTCAAAAATCATCTTGCGATGATGCTTATTAGCTTGTTGGAGGTATTGCTGAGTACGCTTTTCAATGTTGGTTTGAACAGTTTCGTGCAACCTGCGTACAAAATTAGTTTTTTTTTTCCATCTAAACTTGTGTGCTCAGAGGAAGGTAAGGGTGCCAAATCAAGGGGGGTTAGTGGATTAAACCTATAAACAACCTCAAATGGTGAGTAGTGTGTTGCACTGTGGACAGCTTAACATGTGGCAAACACTCTTCCTAAACTTAAGGTTTTTCTTAATTAAAGCCCTTAACAAAGTTCCAAGTGTGCGATTGACAACTTCAATTTATCCATCACTTTGGGGATGACTAGAAGTCGAAAATAAGAGTTTAGTGCCAAGTTTAGACCACAAAGTCTTCCAAATGTAACTCAAAAACTTCACATCTCTATCACTAACAATTGTTTGAGGCATACCATGTAAAAGCACAATTTCTTTGAAAAACAAGTTAGCAATATGAGATGCATCATCAGTTTTATGACAAGGGATAAAATGAGCCATCTTTGAAAATCTATCAACTGCCACATAGATGGAGTCATTACCTATTTGAGACCTAAGCAGTCCCAAAACAAAGTCCATAGACAAGTCTACCCAATGATATTTTGGCATAGGCAATGGGGTATACAAGCCATATGAGTTTGTTTTAGATTTAGCCTTATGGCAAGTAGCACATCTACCAATCATGCGTTCAACATCCTTTCGCATGTGTGGCCAATAAAAGTGCTCTTGCAACATTGCTAAAGTCTTAACAATGCCAAAATATCCCATGAGACCACCACTATGTGCCTCTCTAACCAATAAGTCACGAATTGAGGAATTAGGCACACACAACTTATCAACATAGAATAAGAATTCTTCATGCAAAAAGTATTTTTCATGCGGACTCTTGGTACATGTTGCATACATTTCACCAATATCAAGGTCATGTGCATACAGCTCTTTTAGCATTTCAAATCCAAGTAACTTAGCATCTAGAAAAACTAGCAAAGAATGTCTATGGGATAATGCATCAGCTACAACATTCGTTTTACCAGTTTTATACTTAATGACATAGGAAAAGGTGTCAATAAAACTTACCCACTTGGCATGCCATTTGCTCAATTTCGGCTGCCCCTTGAGGAATTTCAAAGATTCGTGGTCAGTGTGTATCACGAAGTCCCTTGGACGGAGGTAATGTTGCCAAGTTTCCAAGGCTCTTACAAGTGTGTACAACTCCTTGTCATATGTGGGGTAATTCAGAGCAGCACCTCCCAGTTTCTCGCTAAAGAATGCACAAGGCCTCTTGTCTTGCATTAGCACAGCTCCAATTCCTACACCAGAAGCATCACATTCAATCTCAAAAGTCTTATTAAAGTTAGGTAATGCTAAGACAGGTGCATGTGTGAGTTTGTCCTTAAGAGTAAGGAAAGAATTTTGTTGTGCTTCTCCCCAATGGAATTTGTCATTTTTCTTTGTCACGGCGGTCAATGGGGCAGTAATGGTACTGAAGTCCTTGACAAAACGCCGGCAGAAGCCAGCTAACCCGTGAAAGCTTTGCACATCCGCAACGGACTTTGGCGTTGGCCATTGCTTGATGGCCTCAATTTTGGATTCGTCTACTTTGATGCCCTGTGAACTTATAACATAGCCTAGAAACACAAGTTCATTAGTACAAAAAGTGCACTTCTTAAGGTTAGCATAGAGGCTTGCCTTTCTAAGTGTTTCAAGTACCAATCTAAGATGCTCCATATGTTCATGCATGTTTTGACTATATATCAAGATATCATCAAAGTAAACAATGACAAATTTTCCTATAAACTGTCTTAAAACATGGTTCATTAATCTCATGAAAGTGCATGGTGCATTAGTTAACCCGAAAGGCATGACTAACCACTCATAAAGGCCATGTTTTGTTTTGAAAGCCGTTTTCCACTCATCTCTCTCTTTCATCCTAACCTGATGATAGTCACTTCTCAAATCAATTTTTGTGAAAATAACAGCACCATCAAGTTCATCTAACATATCATCTAATCTAGAAATAGAATGATGGTATTTAACAGTTATAGCATTAACAGCTTTACAATCAGTACACATATGCCAAGTACCATCCATTTTTGGAACAAGTATAACAAGTACAGCACAAGGACTCAAACTTTCTTTAACCCAACCCTTACCTAGTAGGTAATCAACTTGCCTTTGGAGTTCCTTAGTTTCCTCTGGGCCCATGCGGTAGGCAGGTTTGTTGGGTAATGGTGCTCCAGGAATGAGGTACTTGATCCCTCGGATTTGGTGCTCGATCTCTCGGATGGATGGTAAGCCATCAGGGACCTCATCGGGGAACACGTCCTCAAATTCCTGCAACAATGCAACTACACTCGAAGGCAAGGCCTTTTCAAGTTCATCAACACTTAAAAGCACATGTTTGCATATCATAAGTAGCATAGGCTGATCAGAATTCACAACTTTCCTCACATCTTTCCTCTTGTATAACTTGAACATGAATTATTGGATCTCATGTTCGTATCATTCCCCTCCTCTTGAAAACAATTTGCCCACAAATCGATGGATTGGAGAGAATGTAACAACTCGAGCATTACTCTCATATGAGTTACAAGCAAAGACTTCAACCAAGGTATGTACCAATGTACACGAAGCTGACTGTAATGCCACTTTGCTCTTAGATCACCATGAACAATCTCATTTGCATCTTTTAGATAGTAATCTTGATAGTGATTCTCAGGTAGACTAGTAAAGCCCCAACTTTGATTGTACAAAATTGTAAAATCCATCACTAGGTGATGTTGATCTAGAACTTCTCGCACGGATGAAGCTAGAGCAACTTATTCCATGGATGAGGCATTAATCAACAAGTTAGAATAGCTTTTGGATCTAGCTTTTGGATCTTGCTTGAAACACAAGTTCATGTCTTCTAACATTCAAGGCAGCGAACAATTGAAATTCATCCCATATGAAGCACACGAACTACCACAAGTTGAAGTTGATAAAATGAACTCTTGGCAACCAACTTTTGGACGTATGAATAAGCATGAAAGATTACAACATTCTGCAGTAACAAGCATGAAATCTAGTTCCATTGCACAAGATAATTTTGGACACGGTTGGACAGCTTTACAACCTACAAAAACAAAATAAATCTCAACTTGATTTGAACCAGAAATTGGATATATAAGCAATGGAACATCATTAGCTAAGTGGTAAGAAGGTATAGAATAAGAGTTAAATGCAAAAACTCCCTTTGACACTTCATTATTCCTTCAATAAAGCCAAAAACAGAAGAAGACATCTTGATTACATTGAAGAAATGAACATAACAGATCCAGACAGCACCCCGTCTGATACTCCAGATGAAGACATGTATTATTAGTTTGTTGTGGATCATCATGTTGGCCATTACTAAAAGATAAGCTTGTCTTGTAATAAGAAAGTCAAAAGTTAAAGAATTCGTTGCTGGCTCTTTACACTTTCCTTCAAAATTTGCATAAGAAATACAAGTTACGAATGAAATTATGCTCAAAATAAGGTAAAGATGATGAATAACCCGAAGTTAGCAAACGAGAGTCAAAATCTGGAATTCTTCCTTCATGATGAGTTTGAATTAATTCTCCACGGGTTGCATGAGTTGACATCAAATAGATTTAACTCCTAGAAAACAAACTCCATGAAAACTAGTGAATTGTACAAGTGACATTGGAATGGAACATTGTATGACAAATTCCACTTGACTTAGTTTAATCTATGCAAAAGTAGAAACACTAAACAAAACAAAGGTAAGTTTGTTAGGAAAACAATAAGCTCTCACATTCTCACTCAAAATTAGCTCACTTGTTTTTGCACTCATCTCATCAAAATTTTTTTATCTCTTTTTCTAACTCATTGCTCTTGATTTTTACCTCAAGTACATTCTCAAGTTTTACCCCACACTCAATTTTATCTTCCTACTTGCTAGCTTCAATTACAAGTTCCTCAAATTCGGTCCTTTCAACTTGTTTTTTCTTTTGTTTTTTTTTGCAGCAAGCATTGGTAAGTATCCCATACACTGCCACATACTTCATCTATGGTTGATGTATTGGTATACTTAGACTTGGAAGAAATTGATGTAGTAGGCTCCTTTTCCCTTTTGAGCAGTCTTTTCCCCTTTGATTCACCATATGTCAATCTATTGAGATTATGGACATGAAATGAAACTCCTCAAAGGTGCAAACTGATTTAGTTGTTGATGAACTCCTTTTAGATATTTGGCATGTCCTCCTTTGGTTCTCTTTATGGTCATCACAAGTGCGTTTATATTTCTCATAAGCACTTAGTGCAAAACTCATAAGCACTAAGTGCATGATCACGATCCATCTCCTCCTTAAGGGTTCAAAACTCATGGTTGGACACTTTATCACGGCTACATTGCATGGAACCCCTCCTCTTGAGAGATTCATTCTCGATTCTATCAAGCCTTTTATGCGTGAGTTGGATTGATTTGTTTAACTTCCTTTCAACTTTTCCCAATATGGATTCCAACATACGTATAGAATCAAGGTGGTGTGAACTACCTTTGGTATTCATCTTTGACCTGCAAAAATGGTTAGCAAAAAACAAAGGAAAGTTTCCTCATAACACACCCTCATGTGTATGCACTCGCACTCATATTTCACTCAAGTATTTAATTCACTCTAATAGGCTCACCAAGCAACTTTCTTGGTCGTTGATCTCCTTACTTGAAGAAATCAGAAATTTCTCAACACAAGAAAGTGACGTAGATGAAATTGGTACACTTGAGTTGAGATTTGAGCACAACAAGGAGACTCAAAAATGCCGAAACAAGGCTGAAAATTCCCTTGTTTGGTTCGTGAGAATGGAACTCGAAAACCCTAACAAAATTTGTTGAAACCCAAACAAATTTGCTGCTAGTTTGTGCTGATTTTGGACCAGATTTAAGACACAATTTACATTTGACTTATTGCTGAAAATAGACACCAAAAACTTGATTTGATTTGGTGCTTAATTCAGCCAAGAAAGACATAATATAAGGAGGATTCGATTTAGGAAACCTAGGACTCAAATTAGGAAACTAGTTAAGTCTTTGTAAACCTAGATTGATTTGGACTATTTATACTCGAATAAAACTAGAAAAATTTACTCAAAACATGACAAAGTGTGGCTGGACAAATTACAAATGAAATTTTGAACAACAAACGACTCGGCAAAATTATTTTTGGACCCTAGAAATACTCTACCCGATGGTATTTGATGGTTGGAATTTAGAAGCTTGATTCAAATGACCTTTGGATTCACTTTAGGAATGTAAGATGCTATTTTTAGGAGCTTTTCTAAGTGTATTTTTTGGATTTTTGTAGCTGAAAATATAAACTGTGACAGCCCCACCTCACCCTAAGGCAAACCAGAGGGTTCGGCGGACCGCCTGCCCAACTCTCGCCGGGACTCGAAGGCAAAAGCAAATAAAAGCTATTCACACGGCAAAAGAGCACTATTCGCATTATATACATCGGCAAAAGAGTTCTATTTACATCCTCAAAAGTAGATATCCAAATCACTGCATCATCGCATGATAGTAATCAAAATTAGAAAGCAGACCCAAAGAAGGGTTTTAATACAGGCTACCAAAATAAACAAAAATATCTTAGTTGTTCAACTATTCAAACAAAACCCAACTATACTAGTGATGGTGCCAAAATTTCCCCGCGTCGGCCCCTGCTAAGGAAAACAAAAGAAAAGTGGGGGTAAGCTAGAAGCTTAGTGACTAACCAAGGTAAAAACGTAATTTGTACATGTCAACATTTACACAGTGAGAGCAAAACAAAAGCAGAAAAGTAACACCACATGGTAAGGATACGGGTGGCTCCAAAGCCAACTCATTCGACGAGCTTGATCGCTGGTTGACCCTTGAGATCCTGAGCCACACAGCTCGCTGCTCTTAAAGGATCCCCTATAGAGAGACTATGAGGATCAACTCAAGTCACGAGCAATAAATGCTCTAAAATATTTTTCAAGCAATAAATGCTCTAAAGTCGTAGTTCAAGCAATAAATGCTCTGGTTCAAGCAATAAATGCTATCAAATTGCGTCACAAGCAATAATTGCTCCGCAAATGTGTTACAAGCAATAAATGCTCCATAACAAATCACAAAATTATATTGGACAGGTATCAATAGCAACTAATGGGGTTTAGGTCGAGTGCGATAAAGTACACCCTCACCTAAGTTCCCATTTTTCATAGTAAACTCATATTAGCATGGAGTTACACAGAAACCCTGATTACTCACCTAAAGAGCAAGTATAACAAGAGAAAGTACGGAAATGAATTCAAGTCGCCAGCTAGTGGGCCCCACCGGCTCCGTCTAGCTCACCACCGTCTGAAATAGAAGATTGCATCACAATATATCACAAACGGCTACTAACATAAATAACTCAAGTAAAACGGCAAAATCGACACATGCATGCGCGGAAACGGCATACAGAAACGGAAATTGCAGCACAACCGTTTTGGTGTCAAAAACAGTTTTGAACACAATCGAAGCTACGAGTTTCGGATCAAAGTACATTAGGTACCTTTACGAAGCTAAGAGGAAGGGCTACAATTTTCATGAAGACACCTTAATCTAGATCTGAATGGAAGTAGGTCGAAAGTATGGAAAACAGTACCGGAAGTTTGCATTTTATGGTGACAGACAGGGTCTGTTTGCTGAATCATAACTCACAGCTCACAAATCGAAATCAAGAAATTCCAAATGCATTGGAAAGCTATCTCATAATGCTAAAACTTTTATGTTTTGGTTAAAACCTGAATCAATACAGGGCAGGGAAAAAAATGGGTCCAAAGTTCCTGTCAGAACTGTCCAAATTCAAAGGCAGTTCTGACAACAGATTTTGTTGTGGTCATAACTGGAGTTACGGATCTCAAATTGGAATGCACTTTATACCGTTTCGAAGCTAAGACATAAACCTACATTTCTTTTGAAGACCTCCAAAGCCAAATCATACATTTTCATGGTAAAAAATGGAAATTTCCGCGAAAACAGAAATCTGGGCGCGAAACAGGGAGCATGGCAGTCAAGGATTTTCGTCATTTCACATGATACAGCTCCGATTGAGCTGAAATTTTACAGAGCTAGCTAAGTCAATTACCAACAACTTCATGTTTTAGGAAAAAGGCTGATTCCGTCTCCTAACATGCCCAAATAATCCGGTCAACAGGCAAATTAAACCCTTAAACCTGGAATTTCCGCACAAAGCTGAAATTTTTCCGCATCCAACTACAACTAACATATAAAAGCCTCATTTTACACCATATCAAACCATTATACATGGCCAACCACTAATGATCATATAAAATCAGAAAAATCCCAATAATATCTGAAATTTAACTAATTCCACCTCAAACCACAAAATCTTCTATAAAATAACATGTTTAGCCACTACAAGCTACTAATTGACCATTATTAAGAACAAAAGGGAGTTTCCGAGCAAAATACCTTGACACCCCAAGAAAGGTAGTAGCTTAGGTTTCTTTCTTCCAAAACAACTCCACCAAGTCTTTGAAACACCCTTAGCAAATCACTTTTATGGACAAATTCAAGATTTAATCGGTTGGTTTGCAAGATCCAAGCAAGAAATGAAAGATATAAGTTGAAGGTTTTCTTTCTTTTCCTCCCTAAGAGGTTCGGCCCTCTCTCTCTTTATTTCTTTCTTATTTTTGTTGTTTAATAACTTGGTTCCTCTTGAATATTCTAGATATAAGCTTAGTCATAAGCCTAGTCAACACATGAGAAGATATTTTCTTATCACTCAATCACATAAAAGTTTCCATTTTGCTCCTTTAACCCTTACACTTCAACTTACCCTTTTATTCCACTCTTGCCCTTGAACATTTGAACTCCTTACAATTTACTCCATAGGACTTAAACTTAATCTGGTCCAATCTCATTAACCTTACTTAGTTTCTCTACTAAGCACTTTCCTATCTTAATCACCTATACTTAAACAAACTTTATTCTACATCAAAGCAATTAAACAACAACCTTTTGTCATAAGCAAAAATTAGGGTTTTAATAAAATTCCAAATTAAGGTTTTTTTTTTTCTAAAAGCAAAATCACATGTAAAGAATTACCATCATCCTTAAAATCAAATGTTATAGCAAAATTTAGCACTAATAATCCTTATTCAAAATTAAGGGCGAATCGGGATCTCACATAAACCAAGTCCAACAAGGATTCTATGTCTAGATTTGGAAACAAATCCAAGTCACAATTAGTTTCCAAACCGTAACGCAACTTTCTTGATGGCTTATGATCTGATTCAAAAACTTGTTTCTTTCTTCTTCTTTTTTCATGGATCAATCAAATTCTTTTTTTTTTCAATTCAACTTGCCACTTCAAGAAACAAAATCAGCTACAAATTTCCAAGAAGACGAACTAGGATTTCAAGAATTCCAAAATTTGGAAATTTTTTATTCAGGACTTTCAAGAAACCCTTTTTGTATGATTCAAGAATATCAAGAAATCACCCAACCAACTACAAGACTCAAGAACAACAAGAGACAAACAAGGTATGGAAAAAAATTTTCAGATGAACAGTACTGTTACAGTACTTCAAATGAATAGTACTACTACAGTATACTATAATATGTGAATAGTAATGCTACAAGAATGTAAACAGTAACTTTTTTTGACTCAACAAATAAAAGAAAACAAATTATGGATTCAAACAAGCATTGACTCAACAAGGAATCAAGGAAACAACTAGAAACAAACGGCACAAATAGAACTATGGAGATTCAAACCCTAAAGGTGGAACTTTCTTTTTTTTTGAATTGGTTGAGACGCCCTTCGGTCTCCTGAAATCGAGCATGGGAGGCGTCAGTCCTCTGACGCTCCTCAAGCACCTTAGCCTTTAGCTCCTGGATCCGGGCAGCCTAGGCCTCCATAGTGGCCTCCATCTCCTCTCTCTCAGCTCGTGCTATCCTGAGGTCACAAGTTAACTACCTCCGCTTCTCGACTACCCCTAACACCAAGTGGTTAGGGTAGGAGAATCTCTCTCAGCATGGGCATGTCCTACCCTACCTAGCAGGTGTGTACCGCAGGAGGGGTCCGCGTCCAACCATGTGATCCGAGATTACAGGGAGAGGTCCCTCAATCCTATCATCATCACTGCTGTTGTCCATATCCTACAAATAACCCACAAAACTAAAGGTCGAGCCCTTATAGTCACTGATACCAACTAAAAATTCAACTTAAGATCTATCATGGATTTCTATGACCAAAAAGTCTAGGCTAAATACCTAACCCTACTCCAGGTATTTCAAACCTAGCGCTGATCTGTGCAAGGACCTTAGCCCAAGTAATGACCTAGTTCGAGTTCCATTGGGCCCAGTCACACGTGCACGGGCCAAGCGCTTCAAAGAGTCCCTTCAAGCTCTTGTGCGAAATGTTCAAAACCAACAAGGAGTCCATCGGGATATTGAAGGCTTCGAAGGTGATAATTAAGTTGTCTACACGATGATCCAAACCCACGAAGAGAGCCCATGAAGAGTCGAGTGGACCCCCATGTGGGGATGGTCGACTAGGCCTTAGGCCTTAGTGTTAGGTTCACTTGTTTAGAGTTGGATTAGATTGTTTCATTTGAGTCATGGGTCGGCCCATCTTATCCAAGGAGTGGCCGACCCTCCTTTAGCTAGTTTATTAGGGTTTCATTAGCCCCTTAGCCTATATAAAGGCTCACTTTGTACGGTCAACGGGTACACAATTTTCATAATAAAATTCTGATTTGTTTCTCTTCAATTATTGAGGGCATTCGATCCTTTACTTGCTTTTGGCAAGGGTTCTTGAGCAATCTTGCGAAGGTCCTTGATTGTTCTACCGACCTATCTATTAGAGTAATCACCTCTGTTGGAGTCGTCGTTCTACTACCCTTCAACCAATTCGTGTCGTCCATTTTGGTTTTAGGTCCCGCAATCCAAGCGTTGGACAACCTTGTTAGATCCTTGGGCAAGCGTGTTACGTGTCTCGAAACGAGTTGATCGAGGTCCGTATCAGTTGGTATCAGAGCTTAGGTAGAGGTATCTTTCGTTATATCCTTGTTTTTCGTACTTGTGTTGAAGGGTTTTTGTGTTTTGTCCGCTGCCTTGTTAAAAAAAAAAAGAAAAAAAAAGACACTGTTCATTGTTACTGTTCACCGACACTGTTCACGTTACTGTTCATCCGAACACAAAATCTGTTGGTGTGTTATCCCTTTTGTGTTTGTGTCTAGTTTGTCGATAATTTCTGTCCAAAATTTGCCGTAAGGTTGTGTTCCCAAATCTGTCTTGGTCGTTAGTCATCACTTGAGCAACAAGAAAACAAGTGGGGCGACGGCTAGGGTTTCTACTTGCAGCTAGGGTTTCATTTGCGCTAGGGTTTCTTTGTTTCAAATTTGTCCAAGTATTGCTTGCTTCATCCAAGTTGTTTACTTAATTTTCAAAACTGATTTTTAGTAAAACTAGTTGATGGTTTGTGAATCTTGAGAGAATCTACAAGATTTAAGGGCTTCTTGAATTTCTTGTTTACCAACTTGAAGTTCTTGAAATTCTTAACAAGTATCTTGGAAGTTCTTGAGGGAAGTCGAATATTGTTACATGTCTTGAGCCGAAACCAAATCTGGAATTGTTTCTTTCGGCCAAGTGCCTTGGTTGTTCGTCCTTTGAGTTCAAAAAAAAAAGAAAAAAAGAGAGGGGCGCCTTCGGTTGCCAAGAAAAAGAAGGGAAAGTTGAACTTTATTGCCACATCCGTTTCTTACATCGTGATTTATACTCCAAAATAGAAAAAAAAATTCAAACCAAAAGCAAAGGAATTCAAAAGTTTTGACCCACTTCTTCTTGAAATTCTTGAATTTCTTGGTTCTTGGGAACTTGTTTCACCTGCCTCTTGAACATCTTCTTGTACTCCCTTGCGGTGGTGAAGGGTTTCCTTGGCTTGGGAGTAAATTTCTTGGGAAAATCTTGAGTAACCCGTTGGGGGGGAGCTTGAGTAGGGTTGTGTGCATCACCTTGGGAATTCTCCATTAAAGTGAGAGGGGTTCGAGGCTACCTTAGGGTTTCTTGCACAAAGGAAAACAAAATCTGATCTTGTGCTTGGGTGTGTGAGTTGCGGTTTTCCTTGGGGACTTTATAGGGCCACAACCGACTTTAGTGAAGGAGAAAAAAACTGATTTTCGGTTGGAAAGGTGGGAACCAAATCTGATTTGTAAACTTTCTTGGAAAGGAATTTGGGAAGTTGCTAAAGTTATTTGAGAAAGGAAAGAATTTTTTAAAAGGTTCCAAAACTAACTTGTTTTCCAAATTCATATAGGAAACTAAGTAGGCTTCTTGGATAACTCTTTTGTTTTCACTTGGACACCATCCTACATTTTAGGAACACACCCTACATTTTAGGAACACCTTCCTACATTCTAGGAACACACTCCTACATTTTAGGAAGCTAGGTTTTCATTGAGATTCCATTCACACTAGCACATTACTCAAATCCGTCCGCCACTTGGAACCTTCCAAAGGGCACGTGTATTCCATTCTTTTCACCTCCAATTCGTGTCTTGTTACTTCAATACTCTTGTGGAAATGGTTGGTGACATTTATTGGACTTGTGCGGCATTTCTCAACTACCTAATCCAACGGGTAAAGGTATTTGGTAAGATCATTAGAGTGTTTTGAGTGACAAATATGAGAGTTGAGTGATACACGAGTGATGAGCACATACACGTAAGCTTGTGAGTCATGAGGAATCTCTTTTTCTTTGCTAACCATTTTTGCAGGTCACGTAATCATGCCTAGGGGAGTTGCCTCTTACTCATACAACCAAGAATTCTTGGAGAATGAGCCTTTCAAGAGGAGGGGTTCCAAGCGGCCTACTCCCAAGTACTCTAGTTCCATGGAATCTAGTTCACAACAGGAGTTTCGTTCACTCCGGGAGGAGATGGAACGCTACCGTGCTTCGTGTGTATATGAAAGGTATAAACGAGATTGTGATGAGAAGTGTCTTGACAATCAAGACAAGGAGTTTGAGAATTCTCGAATTGAGTCAAAGCTTCGTGAATCAAAGGATGAATTCCGAAGTCGGACTAAAGCATTGGTTGATTCTATGATGGACAGACTTAGCCAAGTGCTGGATTCCCACTTGGAGCAACTTAATCATGTGTCAACCGGTGGTAATAAAGGGAAAATTCATCCTAGTCCCTCGTTGATTGAAGAGCCATATATGAATGAGTTGCAGCCGAGCCATGAACATGAGTTAGACAATGAAAATCCAAACTCAAGTGCAATGAATGAACAATGGTCTGAGAAGAATGGAGTGGGAAAAGGCAAGAATAATTTGGCCTTATTGACGAGTAAAGAGGAGGAGTTGGCCATGTTTGCAAAAGTTGAAAGCTTGGACGTTTTGTTTGCTAACAAGCTAACATGTATTTTGTTTAGTACCTCTTCTTTTGTGCAGATTAAACAAAGTCAAGTAGAGTTGGTCATGACATGTTCCATTCCCAAGTCACTTGGACACTTTGCGAGTTTCCATGGAGTTTGTCTTCTAGGAGCTAACTCTCTTTGGTCTCAATTCATGGAACCATGTCAACTCAAACATGTCCACACCATTGGAGGATTGATTCGAGCTCATCTTACAGGGGGAATTACAGATTTCACTTCTTGTTCTTTACCAATGGGTCATTCATCATTTTTGGCTTATTTTGAGCATGTTACTCGTCCTAAATCTTGTCGTTCCTATGTAGATTTTGATGAGAAGCGTAGAGAACCCGCACTAGATTCTAAAGTTAAATCAAGTGGTGGAAGGCACGTTGAAGTGTCAAAAGGAGTTTTCACATTTAAATCTTGTTCTACACCTTCTTACCATTTAGCTAATGATGTCCCATTGCTTCTTTATCCAATTTCTGGTTCGACACAAGCTGAAACTTATTTCATTTTTGTAGGTAGTAAAGCTGTCCGAAAATTTTCAGCCTTGACCAAAGAATTGCAACCTGATTTCATGCTTGTTCCAGCTGCATGTTGCGAAGAAGGGCCGAACTATACCAACGTGTACAACCCGATTCAGGATTTTTCTAGCTTCAATGAGCATCATTATGAAGATCCTTATCTTGTGCACGTGACTGGTAAGCCATTACATAGTTTTATACCTATGACTACTCACTATGTGATTTGTTGTGTAGGTAACATCATGACAGTCCATGCTCGAAGGCTAATTAGAGAGTTTTGGGTTGCAACCTGGAATTCTCGCAAGCCTTATACACGTTCTTTCCTATCTTGGCGAATGTCCTTGTTTAAGAGCCCCTTGAGGCTGGCCAAACAGCACTTAACTTGGCTCGTGACCCTTCAATTCTTTCCAACATGGTTGTCCTCCAAGCGTACCGTCGATTTGAGGCCAAATCGCTTTCAAGAGGAGGGAAATGATGCAAACATGAAGATCATCCTCCAAACTATTGAGTCAAATGAAGAGTGGCTGCAATCTGTTTCCTGTGACGACCCCACCTCCCCCTAAGGCGTACCAAAGGGTTCAGTGGACCGCCTGCCCAACTCTCGCTAGGACTCACTCACTCGTATCACGTGCATACATCCATGGACCATAAATAACATCGCAATTCAAGCTTATAAATTACATTGATGCACAATCAAGATACAAAGCCTCAATATACCCAAACTGGTTCAAAGTGTATACAATCCAGATACAAAACATTCGATTCGAGTAATAGCGCGAGTACAAGTCAAAAGTCAAAACAACTAGACTACGCTAGTCTTTACACGTCTCACGCCTCGCTCGTACCCCTGTAAGGAAAAAAAAACTAACGGAGTGAGCCAAGGCTCAGTGAAGTTCCAAATATCAAATTGGCCATCAAACAAAGTAATAACAGTGTAATAGTGAAATAGCGAGCAAACAAGTCCAATCAAAGAAATAATACTTTAGGTAATCAAGAATATATGGATCATATTCACATGTAAGGATACAGTGGCTCATGTCTCTGCTCCATCCCAGCTTGATCGATTGGTAGTTGACACTCCGTCAACTTTCAAATAATAACTAGTCCAGAAAGAAAATCCCACTTCACGCCAGTCACCGTCCATCGTTCAACCCCCTTATCCGGGCCCGCACGCCACACGAAACACGGGTGATAATACTCGAGTATACCGATTAGCCGAGGAGATAACACTCCACTCGACCTTACTAGTTACCCAGGGTTTGTTATCTAATCGACCAGGTCCTTGCCGGCTCGACTCGACTAACTAGCCACAGGATTTCTGGAATTCCAGGCAAGATATAATTCATATGCATGTAGAGCAAGTCAAGTGAAATCGGTAAACAAGTACAATTCTTATTAGGGGAAGTGCGATAAAGTACACCCTTGCCCGAGCAATCATTTATATATCATGTAGTCACATTGGTCAAAGATAAATCACAAATATCAAGTTCAATCAGATATTTGGAAGCACTCACCAAAAGTAGTGCCTCTAGTGTTCGCGTCTGGGTGGTACTCCGGGTTTGGAGTCCAAATCTGCGATAAAACTTGATTTAAGAACTTTGAAAATCAACTAAGGTTCGAAACTTAGACGTTTCATTCAATAAGAGTCAAGAAATTGAAATTCACTTGGAGAATAGTCGTGAAATGGTTGCTCGCTTTTCAAACTGAAAAATTTTGTAAGATATATACTTGGAAATAACTTTTGAGTCGAAAGTGCAAGGAAAACGGATTTATAGTGATTATTACCGCTTTTCCTAAGGGTACAAGTTCGGCTAGGTTCTAACGTATAACCCTCGATAACCAAAGTAGCAAAAGTCCTAGATGGTTCAAGTGATATTCACTTATCAACTTTACCCAAGTCGCAAGGGTATTTCTCTAGTCCTCGAGCGTAAATTTGGGCAGCATGCCCTTTGTGTTTACCTAATTTTCCAGCCATTTTCGCTTCATTATTTTTCTCATTCAAACCCAAAGGTACAAACACAACAATCTAACTTCAATAGCCGTCCAATAGGCTCAGGACAATACAAGGACAAAAATCAACTAACAACAAGTGCGGAAATCAAGTTTAACAAGAGACAGATTTGATAGAGTTTTACGTAACGGACACAACCGAAGCTACGCTTATTGGATTGGGGTGAAACTTATACCATTTCGAAGCTAAGACGAATTCCTACAACTTTCATGAAGATCACTTGGACAAATTTCTAGTGTAACCTAATCAAATTCCCATTTCACAGAACCAGGTTCCAACTAATCGGCTAATTAACCGTACTACATTTAAATGGTCATATCTCAGGCTACCAAAGTCCGTTTAAGGCGTTCTTTGTGGCGTTTAAAAACTAAGACAGAGTACTAAAACTTTCATGTTTTGGAAAATGGCTAAATCAGCATGGATCATAGTGAATAGACACGGTCAACTAGATGAACTGTCTAAAACGGATCACTGGAAACATCCTAGGGCAGCGAGGGTATTTTGGTCTTTTCATAGGTTAAGTTACTCCGATTGGGCTGAAATTTTGTAGGAAACTATAAAATATCATTCTATACAACTTTCATGTTTTATGTTAAGCCTAATTCGGCCTCTAACATCATGAACTGGAACCAGACAGAACAGGGCTATAATTTTCCAGAAATCTGGAATTTTGGGATTTCAATGGAAACTTTCTTCATTTCTTGCCTCAATCATCACCACAACCTCTTATATAAGCTTAGATATAACATATATTATCCATACAACAAGTATAGGCAGAAAATCATCAAACCCTAACTCACATACATCACCTCAAAATCATAACAACAACTTGTATAACAATTAATCTAACCAAAACATAAGCTATATAACAACTTAAACAAAAATAAAAGAACCAAAGCCATGGTCAGACCTTATACCTCAATAAAAAGAGCTTGCAAGAGTAATACTTCACCTCCTCTTGAAATTTTTGGTTCCCCTAGCTTCCCAAGTTCACAACTCACAAGTTAATCGGTTTAGAATTTTGTTTCCTCACTTGGATGGCTCAAACTCAATATGAAGGAAGGTTGTTTCTTGTTCTCTCTTTCTCCTCTCTTGTCTCGGCCAACCAGAAGAAAAATGAAGTGAAAATGAAGCCAAATAGATGATAAGAAGGTTGGACTTTGGCTTGGTCAAGGAGCCATGATAAGCCAACACTTGTCACCACCCAAGCCAACCAAAATTTCTTTTTCTTTCCTTGTATTTTTGGCCCTAATTTTCGGTCAAAACCAGCTGGAAATAAGAGGATATTTTGCTCAAGTATTAATGAGCTTATATGGTAAGAAAGTGGTGATCAAGTGGTGTGTTCAATCGGTAGTGCATGGTACACGTCGGTTCGCACCGTTTTTCCATAAATCACACGTACTAGGGTTTTTACTTCCTATTCACTAACTTTATATCATTGTTTCTAATCACATATTATTTCTCACCTAAAAGTCACTCTTAAGCACCAAATTTAATCATCACTTCATACCGAATAATTACACTATGGATACACGAAAAACCCTATTTCACTTCGAATTGAAATCGAAAAGGAAAACCCTAATTTCCTATGATCATTGGCACTTTCCTATGGTGATTGTGTAGTAAGATGGTATAGAATAATAATTTCCAAATAATTTTCAAATAAAAGGAAATTTTCAAGAAATATATAAGGAATTTACAAGTCCTCACACTCTCTCCCCCTTAAGAGAATTTCGACCTCGAAATTCATACCTTTCGTCGTGAACAGGTCGGGATATTTCTCTTGCATGTCCTTTTCTAGTTCCCAGGTTGCTTGTTCCACTTCATGATGCTTCCATAGAACCTTTACTAATGGAATCTGCTTGTTTCTCAGGTCCTTCACCTTCCGATCCAATATTTGAATAGGTCGTTCTTCATAGGTTAAGGACTCGTCTAGTTCAACATCTTCGGGTGGCAAAATGTGAGTCGGATCCGGATGATATTTCTTAAGCAAGGAAACATGGAAAACGTCATGGATCCGAGACAAACTAGCTAGTAATTCAAGTCGATAAGCCACCTTTCCTATTCGCTGAAGTATATTGAAAGGTCCTATGTACCGTGGTTGCAAAACCCTTTTCCTGCTCTACTCTTTCCTTTCAACGGGGTAATTCGAAGAAACACCTTATCTCCTATCTCGAACTCCAAATCCTTCCTCCGATGATCGGCATAACTTTTCTGTCAGCTTTGGGCTGTTTGAAGTCTTTGGCGGATCACCTTTACCCGTTCGTATGCTTCCTCAACCCATGGTATTGTAGCCGGATCTATAATCTTTCTCTCTCCTACTTCATTCCAATGGATTGGAGATCGACACTTTCGTCCATACAAGGCTTCATATGGGGCCATTTGAATAGAGGAATGATAACTATTGTTATATGCAAATTCAACCAAGGTTAAGTATCGGCTCCAACTTCCTCCAATGTCCATAATACAGGCTCTCAGCATATCCTCAAGAGTTTGAATGGTTCTCTCAGATTGTCCATCAGTTTGCGGGTGATATGCTGTGCTATAATTCAACTTAGTTCCTAGAGCCTCTTGCAATTTCTGCCAAAATCGGGATACAAACCTAGGGTCTCTATCAGATACAATGCTTACTGGTACCCCATGTAGTCTTACCACTTCATCCATATAAAGTTTGGCAAGTTTCTCCAAAGAATATTTCATATTTACTGGCAGGAAATATGCGGTCTTAGTTAATCGATCCACTATTACCCAAATCGCATCATGCCCCTTTTGTGTTCGTGGCAACCCTGATACAAAATCCATCGTTATGTGCTCCCATTTCCATTCAGGGATCTCTAAAGGCTGTAATAGACCTGACGGTTTTTGATGCTCAGCTTTTACTTGTTGGCACGTAAGACACCTTTGTACAAACTGAGCAATCTCCGTCTTCATATTCTCCCACCAATACAGACTTTTGAGATCTTGGTACATCTTATTATTTCCTGGGTGCACCGTATACCTAGAGCCGTGAGATTCCTCCAAAATCTCCCTCTTTAACTCCTCATCCCTAGGTACAACGACACGATTTCAGAACTTTAAGATTCCATCAGGACCTAGGTTAAAGTTAGGCAACTCCCCTTTCTTCAACTTTTCCATCCACTTTTGCACCATTGGGTCCTTCACTTGGCCCTCTTTGATCCGATCCAACAGTGTCGATTTCACCTCAATATTTCCAAAAATCACCTTCTTTGGTTCCAGACGAGGTTTCCACTCACCTACATCTTCCAACAAGCTCTACTCTCTCACCATGGAACTTCCTAGTTGAGCCGTTCGGCTTAAAGCATCTGCTACAACATTGGCCTTTCTGGGATGATAGTTAATCGTGCAATCGTAATCTTCTAAGAACTCCACCCACCGACGTTGTCTTAGATTTAGTTCCTTCTGAGAAAACAGATACTTAAGGCTCTTGTGATCCGTATATACCTCGAAAGTCACACCGTATAGATAATGTCGCCATTTTTTCAAGGCAAACACAACAGCTGCAAGCTCCAAGTCATGGGTTGGATAGTTCTACTCATGTGATTTTAACTTTCGAGAAGCATAGGCAATCACATTCCTATTTTGCATCAACACGCACCCTAACCCCTCTTTTGAGGCATCGGTATAAACCGTGTAGCTATCGTTCCCATTGGGTAAAGCTAAAACTGGAGCCATAGTCAATTGCTTCTTAAGTTCTTGGAAACTACTCTCACACTTAACATCCCAGATGTGCTTTCCTTGTTTCTTTGTCAAGTTAGTTAAGGGTCCCGCAATTCTCGAGAAGTTCTTTATAAATCGGCGGTAGTACCCTGCTAAACCTAGAAAACTTCGCACCTCTGTGGGATTCTCTGGTCGCTTCCATTTGGCTACGGCTTCCACTTTCGCCGGGTCTACAGCAAGCCCATCTTGTGAAATTATATGACCAAGGAACGCCACTTTTTCCAGCCAAAATTCACACTTGCTGAACTTAGCGAACAATTGGTGCTCTCTTAGGGTTTGCAGCACTATTCGCAAGTGTTGTTCATGCTCCTCCCTTAGATTTCGAATATACTAGGATATCATCAATAAACACCACTACAAACCTATCCAAGTAAGGTTTAAACACTCGATGCATTAAATCTATGAACGCTGCTGGGGCATTGGTTAAGCCAAAAGGCATTACCGCAAACTCAAAATGCCCATATCGAGTGTTAAACGCCGTTTTTGGCACATCCTCCTTTCTGATTCTCAACTGATAGTACCCTTGTCGCAGATCCAATTTAGAAAACACCACCGCCTCTTGTATCTGATCAAACAATTCATCGATGTGGGGCAAAGGATATTTATTCTTAACAGTTACTGCATTCAGTCCTCGATAATTAATGCATAACCTTAAACTCCCGTCTTTCTTTTTAACAAATAGCACTGGAGCTCCCCAAGGTGACTCGCTCTCATGTATGAACCCCCGTTCTAGCAAGTCCTGCAATTGCACCTTTAATTCCTTAAACTCAACAGGTGCCATTCGATAAAGGGTTTTAGAGATGGGAGTAGTTTCGGGTACTAGATCAACCTTAAATTCAATCTCCCTTTCAGGTGGCAATGACCCCAACTCCTCCGGAAATACGTCCGGATATTCACTAATTATCGGCATGTCGTCCAACTTAATCTTTTCTCCCGGAGTATTAACTAAAAAAGCTAGATAACCGTGCGCCCCACAACTAAGCAATTTTCTAGCCCTTATTCCTAAAATAAGCGCAGATGAGGCTAACATACCCCTCACGTCTAACTTCAACGTTGCCTCACCTGGTATGCAAAACTCTCCCACTTTCATCCTACAATCTACTCGAGCATGGTAATGAGCTAGCCAATCCATACCTAGAATGACATCATATCCCTTAATGGCCAGACTAATGAGGTCGACTACTAATTTCCGTTCGCCAACCCAAATATCACAATTTCTGTATGTGACAGCCCCACTTTCCCCTAAGGCGAACCAAAGAGGTTAGCGGACTGCCTGCCCAACTCTCGCCAGGACTAACGGTGCAGTATAGAGCGATCTATTGCGTTCCGGAACTTATAAATGCGCGTAAACAAGGCAAAAGGGCAAAATAACCCAAAATAAAAAAAATGAAATCCGGAGTCGGTCATGAATAGTAACTGACCCGTCAGAACCCAACCAAAAATCAAGTAAACATTCACATATGGAACTTGAGCAATTACAACCCAAAGTAGCATACAAAAGTTGTCAAAAGTGAATATATACACGATTTGCCAAATTGAAAGTGAAAACGGCCCTAAAGATACATTTAGGGTTTCACTTCATATACAATACAAAAGAAATATACATCTAGGTCATTCGGCAACCATCTATCAAGATTCATTCCAAAAAAGTCATATTCCTGTAAGGAAAACAAAAGAAACGGTGTGAGCTAATTGCCCAGTGAGATACTATCACTTACGCACCCAAGTGCATATAAGCATCAAGCTTTCATTCAATATAGTAAAAATAAGCAAAGGCACACGTCAAATATGGTGATAAAAGGATACAGATGGCTCTCAAGAGCCCTTTTCTCGTTTGCATTTCTTGATTGAATGTCATTGACTCTCCGTCATTTTTCAACCCGAACCAACCGTAGACTCCGCTTTACTTCCATTCCTTCCACCTAACATTCCCCAACCGGGCCTGAAATCCAAACACTTGCATTGTGGTATTACTCGAGTAAACCGAAATTGAGAGTCTCTGATACTACAAGATTCCATATAACGTTGCCCCAAGGCACATTAATTGGCACGACCAAGCCCTCGCCGGCTCGATTCAATCAATTACCAATGGGGTTGAGCTCATTGATAACATTTGTAGTCGTTGGAGACTCGTCCAAACGACACCAAGTCATGTATTTCATTTTATATAACATTTCATATAACATTCCAATAACTTTCCAATAACATGCGAAACAATAAGTGAGAGTGATAAAGTACATTTTCACTTCAAGCAATTTGTGACAGCCCCACCTCCCCCTAAGGCGAACCAAAGGGTTCGGCAGACCACCTGCCCAGCTCTCGCCGGGACTCAGTCGTTCACTCACACAAAATCAGAAATAGAACCACAAGAAAAAAAACAAAACGAGGATCCAAAATTTAAAACAAAACTTATATACATAGATATCTCAGAAGGAAGTACAACCGTCAATAAACAGAGGTTCTCAATTCACCATACAACCAGCCCGTGCAAAGCACTAGAGCGAGAACCGTTACAAAAGAAAACCAAGAGCTAGACCCAGCTAGTCTATACAGGCTCTCATCCTTGCTCGCTTTCCCCTGTTAAGGAAAACAAACTAAAGGGGTGAGCTATAAGCTCAGTGAGGTTCCGAACACATAAGCAACAAGAAGTTCAATGCATTCATTACACGTTACTACTAATTCAAATACAAAAGAAAGCGATAAACACCTTCATTAAAAGGATACGTGCTCACAAGGAGCCATTCGTTCATTCATTCGTTCATTCATTCTCCCTTCGTTCCCTTATACCTTCAATCATTTGAAAATGCATTTGTATATAAGTAAAACCCTCATTCATTCATTCGTTCATTCATTCATTCATTCATTCACCAGGCTCCACCAACCTCCACCAACCTACAAGGTAATACTCGAGTATACCAAAACGTTCACCCAGGTCCCTAATCGCCCGACCGAGTCCGTTTCTGGCTCGAGACGACCGGTAACTAGGGGCAGTGGCCAGTTCAGCCAAAAGGCTTACATTCATGCACAAATAACATTTCAATCATTGAATCATTGAAATTTTCACAATCATCTAGGCCGAGTGCGATAAAGTACACACTTGCCTAGAAGACTCGTTTTAACAATCATTGAAAGCATTTAACATATTATCAAACATTCATACCAGCCATATAGTCATGAAACATAACAAACAAGGAACACTCACCTATACACGCAAAATAACGTCCACTTCTCAATCACCAATGAAACCTAAAAGTAAACAAAGAACACATTACAATCCATCTAGCATGGTTTAGATGAAATCAAGGATTACCCGACTACTCGCGAGTAAACGTATAAAATGACTTTTAAAGTGTCAAAAGAGCATATGGATCCGTGGACGGAAATTACTAGGGTTCATAAACCAACCGCGAAACCAAACTCAAAAAGGTTATGAAATTTCCGGCAGAAAACACTTTAACCAACGACAAATCAAAATCCAATAAGGTAAGCTAAGAAGTATTGTTTCCGGAATTGTTTATGTAGCTCAAAATCAATAGACTCTATGCCTTGATGAAAATCATGAAAAGTGGCAAAACTATCTCCCTTTCACTCTTAAAACTTCACGTAAAAGTTATTCACTTGTGGCCGAGAGAACCCTAGGTCAACCTCTATATTTTGGTAAACAGTAAGTAAACGTTTGGAATTTCAACCCAAAGAGGTATTAGGTTTTCGAATAGTAAAATGATCATTTTATTTGCCAAGCGGAAATATACAGGTTCAAATAGAAATTTAGCCCTCGGCCACCTTTTGAAAGAGCCGGTAACATTTTCAGTAAATACGTCCAATTCGTCACAAAATACATTCGCCAAATTACTTTAACTTGCTCACATTACAAGAAGATAAACGGACGGCATGTCCTTTGTGTTTACCTATTTTCCAGCCATTAATGGCTTCATTATGTTCCTCAAAACAGTCCCAACATCTCATATAGAATAATCTCATGTCCAAAAGCCATTCACTAGGCTTAAAGTCATGTAAATATAAAAATAAATACAAAAATCAAGCTAGAAACATTTCCGGATAAAAACAGTTTTTGACACCATTTTGCGGTTTTGGCACCATTGGCGTTACGATTATCGGATGAAGGTGTAAGACACACCATTTCAAAGCAAACAAATAGGGCTAAAATGTTGAAGAAGGCCACTCAGTCCAGTTTGTAGTGAAACTAGGTCAAAATTAACATATATGAAACCAGAAACTCACAAACAGGTTGGCTAACCGCACAATTGTTAAACAGCAATAATTCAGGCTACCGAAGTCCGATTGAAGTGTATCTTATGGTGTTTCGAAGCTAAGCCACAACCCTACATTTATTATGAAGACCTCCATGGCCAAATCCTGCATTTTCATGATCAAAAATGGAAAACTACACAAAAACAGAATTCTGGGCGCGAAACAGGTTTCATGGACAGTCAATGGTATTTTGGTCATCTCACATGTTACAGTAGTCGGATCAAGCTGTAATTTTACAGGCTACTAGTTTATACCATTGGCTACAACTTTCATGTTTTAGCCAAAATCTAATTCGGTAAGGATCATGGTGAAAAGTCACGGTCAGATTGGGTGAAAAGACAACCCTGTTCGCTGAACTCCTACCTAGACCAGTCTGGGTATTTCCGAATTATCTCAGCATATACAACTCCAATTCCAGTGATTCCAAAGCCATTTGAAAGCTAAGATACAAGGCTATGATTCTTAAGAAGACATCAACAACCAAATCGGTAGTATTCCCAGTCAAACTACCCAATTACCAAAGCTGATTATTATTCTCGGATAGAAACAGGGTGGCAGGGGTATTTCGGTCTTTTCATAGGCTACCGAGCTCATATTGATCTGAACATTTACAGGTAACTAGAAAACATCATTCTCTACAACTTTCATGTTTTGTGCTAAGGCCAATTCGGCCTCTAACCTGGTCAAACAGAAACGGGCAGAATTGAGGAAATGAAACCTTAACTGGAAATTTTTGCATTCAAGTCAGAAATTTTCCACTAAAACATCTCTTTAGCTATCACAAGTCATTAATTTAACATAATCAAGAACAAAGGAAGGATGGCTAGACATGATACCTTCAATTATCAAGAAAGGTGATGACTTAGGAATTTTTCTTCCAAAACAACTCCACTAGAAGCTTTAATCCTCCTTAATAAGTAACTTTGATGGAGTAATCTTCACTTTTAATGGTTAGAAATCAAGATTGGAGCAAGGGATTGAAGTACAAGATGAAGGATTTCCTTTCTTTTCTCTCCTCAAAATTTCAGCCAACAAGGTGAAAAATGAAGAAACATTTGGTCAAAATGGATGTTTAGTAAAGTTAAGAAAAGTTAGTCAAAGTCCCCATCCAATGGTTTCATGACACTTGTCCCTCTCATTAATGTCATGCCTAACTTTTTTTGTCTTTCTCACACCTATCCACTTGGTACCTCTAAATATCTCATAACACCCGATAAATTAAACCCAGTATCCAAAACTTAACCTAACTGGCCGAAATTTTTCGAATTTTTCGCACTAG
The DNA here is from genome assembly GCF_003713205.1 of Coffea eugenioides. Lineage (NCBI taxonomy): Eukaryota > Viridiplantae > Streptophyta > Magnoliopsida > Gentianales > Rubiaceae > Coffea > Coffea eugenioides. The sequence continues at coordinate 27,182,619 of NC_040037.1, forward strand.
CGGGTCCCACGTCCGATATACGCTCTTAATTTCTCAAAAACTAACCGATACTAGAAAAATCATTTAAAAACTATATTTACTCATAAAATTGATCTAGAAAAATTTTCTAATAAAGAAAATGCAGAAAACGTGCAATTAAGAAAAGTACGGGTCCTCACA